>NC_141044.1:16465000-16760000 GCF_052040795.2 Danio rerio
TCCCAACAGTCTGTCTGGCCAATGTGTAATTTAAAGCAACTAACGATAACCTGTTTGTTCAATATCAGTACCCAGCAGGCACAGGACGTCAACATGACATCAGACTGACATTGTACCTTAACGTCATAGCATTTTGTTTGGAAATTAAAATCTGTTTGACTTTAGAACCCAACGTCAGGTTGACGCCAATATCCAACCTAAAATCAACCAAATATCAACGTCTAATGATATTACAGTTTGACGTTGTGTGAACATTACCTGACAAATAAATGTAAGTATTTGAAGTCAATATGACATTGGTTTAAGATGTTGGCTCGAAATTGGATTTTGGTCACTTTCTGGCGCAACCTAAAATCATTTGGCGTCGTTATTCAACATCAAAAAAACTTTGTCCCTGGAGTTAGCTAGACATTGAATTTTGGTAAATCACAATCTAATTCTAACCTAATATTAATGTCTAATGAAATTGTGTTTCTGCTGGGTAGTCTCACAGTACTCATTAATATTAATTTGTAAGTTTGAGGTCCATTTTACCAGCATGGACCACGCCACACTTTGAACTAGACTCTTTTGTAGGGATGTAGGGATGAAAGAGAACAGTGGGATGAAGGGGAAGGGAAGTAAGAGTATAAAAAGTGAACAGGTAGGTAGGTCGTTTGGGCGTTCTGCGATGATGCACAGAAACTCAGAGTGGGACACCCTGGTTTAACCTAGGAGAAGAGAGGTTTATAGGATTGTTAATGGAAAGCAATGAAATAGAGGGAGGGATGTTCGATAGAAGAAGAAGAACAGTGCTAGAGGGCTTAAATCATTTTTAAGGAGTAGGTGATTTGTTAGGGAGACAAAGTGAGGTGTGGTTGTGCTGCCGAACCTTTGTTAACATGTGAAATTAAATGAACACATTGGTATTATTAAGGTGAACAAATAATCAGTGCAAATTAATCCAGTGAAAATGATTAGTTTTGTTTTAGTATTCTTTAATCAAAGTTAGAGCATTTGCTTCACGTTTAGATTGGAGGTCCCCTGTTAGTGTCAGCCACAGTATTATTTAAACATTCCCCTTTGATTTGGCTTCAAATGAATGATGCACAGGAGAAAGCCCTGCCCCTACTCAATATTTTGCTTTTGTTGGGCTACATCAATTCACTAAAAAAAAGTCTCAGTGACCTCCGATTCATGCAAACTTTAAATGGTTTAAGGCAAATATTTGCCTCATATGGTTTGAGTTCCCTTAAAAACAAATAGTAAAATAATTAAAAACAGATGAAAACTTACTTAAATGTCTTAAAACAGGTTATAACAGAATGAAAAAGAAAAGAAAGACATAATAGTGCGATCTGTCGGATGTAGCACAGTGCTCAGTAAAGGCACAGTAAACAATTATTCAGTCTTGATTTGAATGTGCCTAATGTTGGAGCACATCTGATCATTCCTGGAAGCTGATTCCAGCCGCTTGGGGCGTAGTTGCTGAAAGCCGATTCACCCTGTTTTGACTGAACCTTTGGAATTTCCAGTTTATATGGTCCTAAAGATCTGAGTGATCTGTTAGGTTTGTATTCGGTGAGCATATCTGTAATGTGTTAAGGTCCTAGGCCATTTAGTGATTTATAGACAAGTAATAGTACTTTAAAGTATACTCTGAAACTGGGAGCCAGTAAAGACCTGAGGACAATTGTGATGTGCTCTGATTTCCTGGTTCTGGTCAGAATCCTGGCAGCAGTGTTTTGGTTGATCTACAAGTGTCTGATTGTTTTTTGGGAAGGCCAGCAAGGAGTCCATTACAGTAATCCACTCTGCTGATGATAAAAGCATGAACTTGTTTCTTACTGGAAACAAAGCATCTGATTCTTGCAATGTTTTGAGATGATAGTATGCTGATTTACTTACTGCTTCGACATGATTACTGAAACTCAGATCTGACTCCAGAATAACATCAAGATTCTTGACCTTACTTTTTTGTTTGACCTTTAGAGCCAAGGTCATTCACCTTGAAAACCTCAAATCTGTACTCAAATGCAATGACTTCAGTTTTCTCTTTGTTTAACTGAAGAAAGTTTTGGCAATGTTAAACAATATACTGTATGGACCCTTTTTGTTAACAGGTAGCAAAGCGGCTAACGATAGTGCCTTTAAGTGTTCTGCATTAGACCAATGAATCAATCCAGCATGCTCTGTGTTCATATGTTATTTTAGAGGCTCACAGGTGCCTTTACATATAATCCCGACTTCAGAAGAGACAACAGTGAAATGGATTCACTTTATATAACTGAGAATGTCCAGAAAAAGTGTGCAAAAACTCTGTGCAAAATATTTTGTTGTGCCAGACAGCTTTACAAACTTTGACAATATAAATCTGCACTAGCATCAAAAACTCATTTAAAGTATGTAGATGTACGTAAAATTTTCCCAAAAGACATAAGTAATGTTTATATAAAATTATTTGTTTTGTTTGGTTATTGTTATCTAACACCATCTTCAGTTTACTTGCATTAAAAGCATTTGCTATATGTTTATAATTTTCTTTGAATAGATTTTAATGGCAGGCTTCAGTGTCAAAAAAATTCTACACAATGATTATGCACGCACAGTACCAATAGGAAATGTAATCCAAGTAAGTTACAGACTTTTAATTAAGACGATAAAAATCAAATGTAAACTTTAAACTTCTACTAATTATTAAATGAGATAAATCAGATTTGTTTAGGTAGACAAACAAATGTACAGAGATTGGTCCTGTCACAAATGGCACTATAAAAGTTTATGGTCCTTCTTTGAGCCAATACACTAATGATAAAATACCAGTTTAAGAGTGGGCTCTAAGTCTGCTGTAAAGCTGGATCTAGTGCTGACTAAGCAGAATTGTACACTGGGGCAGTTTCCAGCCACAAAGCCTCCCTTTAAAGCCAAAATGATGAATGGGACAACCGGTCATGAGGGGCCATTGTCCTGCAGAGTTCAGGTCCGACTTACCTAAACAAACCTGTCTGGAAGTTTCTTGTATGCAGAGTAAACTGCTTCAGGCATGCTTTATAAGGGTGACAGCTAAATTTTGCAGGACAGCGGCCTTCCAGGAGCCGGATTTCACAAACAGCATGTGCATATGGGTTTTTTTTTTAGTCGACAGGACGTGCACATAAAGTGTGATATTTTTCACATAATCCTTTAGATACTCCAAGACCAGGATTAGGAATTCGCAGAGACTCCAGAATCAAAGCATCATAAAGAAACATCTGTCTTGCTTATCTTTAGGGAGGAGCCAAGGCTGGTCTTGCCCTTGAAGAGAGGGAAACTCCAATCAGACAGACTGTTATAAGACGAAAGAGAACAGAGCAGGAGGAAGGGAGGATTTTGGCCTGAGGTATAAGGTAAATATCGTCCCACACAGCTCAATGTGGAGTGGCAGTGATCCCGGTCTCTGGACGGGTGGGGTGAATGGAAACTTCCAAGGTACTTTAACTTGCCAGTCCATCTTTGCACACCGAGTGTCGTGCAGGAGAAAGACAGACACTTGCAGTGGGCAGAGAATCCAGTTTCCATGGACACGCATCATATACACTACTGAGTGCTTCACAAGATCCCTAGAAATATTGCCTCTTGTGGCTCTGACTGTTGTCTGTCATTGACTCACCATAGACTCACTTTTCAACAGCCTTCTCCATTGCTATTCTCAGAATATGATGTCAGGTGTTTAAGTTACACTTTTCATACCTCAACTGTGAAATCTGTCGTTAGGCCAAACCACTGCTCTGAAATTCTGCCCAAGCGGTTCTGCAAATGTACCAAGACCAAAGGGTGATTAGTATTACACTGAGGTCATTTGATTGACCTTGCCACCACTTGGCTTGCATACAGGCAGCCTGTTTTTGGCAAATGAGGCTGCCAGTGCCATGGGTACAGGGCCATTAATGTGCACTAAGCACTATACTAAACTAAGAGGGACAACTGGTGTAGGATTACCTTTAAAAATATATATGTCCTAGTGGGCATTGTGGCGACACCTTGCTGCAGGCATCACATATTTGAAGCCCAATTTGAGGACTTTTTACAGTCCTCCCCTCTCTCTAACTTCCTGTCAACATACTTTATATCATAATAAAGGCAACAATGCCAAAAAAACTGCAAATTGACATAAATATTTACTCTAATTATATGAAAATAATGAAAAACCATACATTCTATGTTTAATTACTCAAATTTTACATACCTTATTTTGTTTTTAACTGTCTACCACATTCATAATAGTGACCCTGCACATTACTGCTTTGACATGGCTATTTAAACTCATATCTGACACCAGAATACCACCAAAATTCTTGACCTTACTTTTTGTTGCTTGACCCTTAGAGCATTGGCATTACTCATTTTCAAATGTTTATTCAACACAGCAGTTTGTAATTTTTTGATTTAGTTGCTAAATTATCTATATTTTATAATATAATTTATACATTTTAGTATGATTTATTCGTCCCCCAATGAGGGGTAGGGTTAGAGGTGAATTTGGAGACATGCCTTTTTTTAAAAACTGTACATTTTCACACGAATCAGGTCATAGTTTGTACTAATTAGCCAATTTTCTAACAATAAAATTAAGTAAAATAGTTATGTTTTCTTGTGAGATTGAGCTATAGCAGAGATGCCCAAACTAGGACCTGTGGGTCAAAGTTTGATTTGCCCCAATCAAATGAGAAGTAGTTGCCATGTAGATGCAATGTAACTTAAATTCAACAAATGGACCATCAAAAAAAAAGTGTGACCAAAGATTATACTGGATTGGTTAATATGATTTATGTCTTATTTTAGAGGCTGCATCCTCTGAAGGATGTATTTAAAATCGCGGCACAACAAAGGCTGTTACAATAAAAAAATTAGAAGGCTTCTTCAAATGCAGCCTCAAAATATGTCCTTCGTTTCCCAGGTAATGAAGGACACAACTGGTGGATCCTTCGCGGCCTCAAACATTCCAAGATTCATTGTACGCTGATAACACAGGATGCTTTTAAAAGAAAACTCTGGATTAATTGTATAAATTAGGTTTTATTTTACTTGGATATCTAAACACGTTTAAAAACTAAAATAGTATGACGTGTCTTACTAAAGAGTGATTTTATGGACAGCTTCTGTAACTTTGCTTTGCCATCAGATCGCTTAAAATTAATTTTTTAAATCACTTATAAAATTCATTACAATTTTTATTACAGCTTATTAACGGCAGCTGTTACGGTTGTTAAGTGATGAGATCCTCTCTATGTCCTCTGTAGGCTAGATCGTCTCATTTGAAAACACTATTTGGTACTCGTTCGGAGAGTGCAGTGTTTGAAATAAGACCAACCCAGGGTCATTCTGAAAACGTATCTCTATATATATATTTCTGGAGGCCGCGTGACACATCCCAGAAGGTACGTATTTTTGCAGTTTTTGTTTTCGTAAATCCACAAGAGGCCGTTGTGTACACTTTGTCAGATCTCAGATTTCTCTTGCGAGTGCCATTCGCGCCTGCTGTTCTCACAAAAACCCACCAGAGGGCTGCTGTTGACTTACTGTTTGACTGACTGAATGACTGACCAACCAACTGACTGACCCACCCTCCTCCTTCCCTAGAACCAACCAATTTTATCTATTGATCTAAATAACCCAGTTGCCTAAACTCAACCAACAATTTTTAAACGCAGTCCAGAAAAAGAAAAGCTCTCGTCTGATTTTTACCACGTTTTCAGATTTTATCACATTATTAACCTGTTATTTACTTGTTTAATTACTATTTTATTTTTTGGATTCTGTTTTTGTCCTACCCACTTCCTGGAACCGTTCTTCACCAGACTCGAACCCTGTTGTCGCGGTCAACTTCTCTCTGCATCTCAAGTCCGCCGACGTATATGACGAGCTAACCGGACATACTGGTTTCAGTGAGAAAGCTATCCCGATGGAGGTAAGCGTTCAGCTGGTAAGTGCGAAAAGGAATGGCATCATACTGTCCCGTAACGTTCGTTTAAAAAATTAAATTTAGCCATGCATACTTCTGGCTACATAATTCGTGGTCTCCAGAAACGTATACAGGACTACGTTTTCAGAATGAGCCTATTGCAATGAGACACAGCTTCAAAGTGATGTTCTCTATTTCTTTTTATATATTATGAAATAAATCAGGAATATACGCAAGGCGACTTTAATGTAAAATAGTTTGATATATTTATCTTTGGCCCATGGCTATCAATGATTTAAAATTTTTGGCCCTTCATACAAAAAAGTTTGGGCACCCCTCGGCTATAGTGAGTGTTCCTAAAAACGTCAAACAAAAATGTTTTTCAGTCCCATTGGTGTTATTTCAAACTCTCTTCAGACTTGAGCAGACAGACAACTTCTTTTAAATGCTCTGACCCATCAAATGTCATTCTCAGAAAACAGCCAGTCTTCCCGAAATGTCTTTCAGGTCCTGTTTTAACTGTATTTACTGATCGGGCTGCTTGGATCCTGAACTGTTGACATGCGTGTTAAAATGGCCCCCCTACAAGTTTGAACATCGTAACGTTGTGATAAAAGCTGCTACAATCTCCCAGCTGTACATGTGCTGCTCAAATGTTTAAACAAGGCTGCAGAAATACAAGGCCAGCGCAGAGCTCAGTCACTGTGCACTGTAAAGCCTACTGACTGACATCATCCTAGCCAAGCAAAGCATACCAGCTCATTTTACACCCTTAATTAATTTTCTCAATGTGCTGAAATGAACTTGTTGCCTCCAGTGCAAAAAGGCACCGTTTCGGTTTGGACTGCATGATCCCGCCTCATTGTTTTAAAATACCAGCTCCTTTTTTTTTTCTGTGCTGTGAAAATTACATGTTACATAAAGCCAATATTTGGGACCACACATTAATGTTGGTGGATTTTCTGGCTTTTGTCCTTTTTTGTTGACATGAGTCAAAATTCTTAACATAACTACAGCTGGGAATTGGAAAGCTTTGCTCCAAACTGTCACAAGAATTGAAATATGACATACTTTAAATGTCTAGAAATCTCAAAAATTAAGCTATTACTATATGCTTTCCCTTTTAATTGAGAGGGTTTATGGGCGCAGCAGAAATCTTAAGGAACACTCAGTTTTGAACTCAATTGTTTATGACCCATTATATGAGCTTTGAATTCCATATAACTAAACACAGAACTGCTGGAAAATGACCCAGTATGAGTTAATAGCATTATCATATCACCTGATTTCAGATTTATTTGTAAGTCTCTATTTATAAATATGTATAAATAATGTTAACAATGTTCTAAAACTGTATTGTTTTTAAAACTGTAATAATAATATAAAAATACAACAGTTCTGTCTGGTTCTTGAATCTGATGGCTAATAGGTGCAAAATTCCTGTAATAACAACACTTGTACAGCCTCCTCAACCTTGTGTATTATTCCGTCCACTTAGAGTGAAAGCAGATCAATAAACTCACCACAGTTTGACAAATATTGCTGTTGTTGGACAACATAATGACAACATAATGTACTCTTGAGGCGTTTTTGGGCGAGAATGTAGTTGTTTAGATTGCATCTATGCACTTTATTTATAAGTATAGTGTCTATTTTAAATATTTATAATTTCTGAGATACAGCACGTTGGTATTTTTCAGTCTGTCATACTAAGCAGAGCAAAAACGGTTGATGTTGTCAATTCACAAGAACGTAACAGAGACCACATAACAAGCCCTTAGTGGAAAAAAACTGTAATTTTTAACTACAGCCGATCAAATTATTAATAAACATGTAAGTGACATTTTAAGTCAATCTCTCTCTTTTGTATGCTGTAATGCTGTATTTATATCATAGTAAATGTAGTGTATTGAGTGTGAGATAGGTTTCACATATCAGGAATGTGTGCATTTTGTGTTGGCCACTCTTTGTATAACCCTGTGTTACTTTTTTGTATCTGTTTGTTTTTAATGAGTCTCCTGTTTTTGTTACTGCAGACTAGTTCAGTAAACAAAGAAAGAAGAAATGCTTGCATGTGTTTAGCGTTTTTACTTATCGCAAACACAACAGTAATCTGGTAGTGTTTGTGTTGCTTTGGCTTTTTTGGGGATAATTATTTTGATATCCTGATTGCGACAGAGAAATATTTTGAAATCTTGGTAGACTGATGGCATTTCCTGCTGTTCAGCCTTATAATCTTAAAATGTGAGCAAAATCACCTGTTTTGTCATCACTTTAGACATTATGCTAGAGAATCATTCAAATACTAGCTCTAAAATGACGTTTGTGAAGTAGAAACAGTTTCTGCTGTTCTGACATCAGCTGCAGATGTGAGTGAATGACAGAAAAAAGTAGTTCCTCATACAAAAGGATTTTGAGACTCTCTGTGTTTGATTTTCTTTTTTATATACACTATTATGCCGTTGAACTGTTGCATAAAAGCAATATCACATGAAGAGCAGTGCAATATTGCTGTAAATCATCATTGGTGGGACACTGAGGCACTCAGCCGCACGTCTCCCACCACTCCCATATTGCAGTCATATTGACTGCAGAGTGTCATATTGCTCATATAACCATAAATACTTCGTAATATCATTCGACAATATGATTAAATGTTATAATACTATTTTGATGTATATTATGTACCATATGTATTGTTGTATATTAGTTCACTACATGCAATATTATTTTGAACCAGAAATTTAACATAATAATAATGTTGGTGAGCGACGCAGTGTATTAGTAGGTAGGTATTGCTGTCGCCTTACAGCAAGAAGGTTGCTGCTGCCGTATAATATATTTTACCGTATAATTCATATTGTGTGTAAAATACTGTAATATTGTGTTAAAAAAAAGTTAGCACTATCGCCTTACAGCAAGAAGGTCACTGGTTCGAGTCCTGGCTGGGCCAGTTGGCATTTCTTTGTGGAGTTTAAATGTCCTCCCCGTTTTCACATGGGTTTCCTCAGGGTGCTTCGGTTTCCCACAGTCCAGAGCCATGCGTTATAGGTGAATTGAATAAACTATATAGTTCGTAGTGTATTATTGTGTGTGTGTGTGTGTGTGTGTATGTAAATGAGAGTGTATGGGTGTTTCCCAGTACTGGGTAATGACTGGAAGGGAATCCACTGCGTAAAAGCAACGCAATCTCATGGCAATTCGTGACTTTTGATTTGGTGGCTAATTTGTATGAATTCATATGATCTAATTCGTACAATTTAGTGTGATTTGCTCATCACCCAATGACAGGTGGGGTTAGGGGAGGGTGCCACGCCTCCTTTTTAAAATTTTTAAAAACTGAACTGTTCTCCTCTGAAAGCCGAATATAAATGAATGAATAAATTTACAGTAATAACATTAAATAACAATATAATAATAATAATAATAATAATAATATACTTTATAATAATAATATAATTATGCGTTATAATACAACATAAATATTTGTAAATATATCCATCAGAGTCCAATAAAATCTGTTTATTGTCTGTCTATTTTTAAAAGGTCACAAAATTATAGTGTTAAAAATGTGAGTATTCTTCAAGTGAAAATAAAAAGGATGTCATAGAGGTAAGAAGCACTGGATTAGAGGATCTGACTGTGTGTTATCGTGTTATTTGAGAGATTGTGAGTTCAATGATGGACATTCTTCTCTCAAATGCTCTCCAATGGCTTCTTTGAGGCAAGCCAGTGCTTCTGCTCTCATGCTCTGGCTGGGGCTCTGTGTCTCCTCTCACCGGCCTGTGAATACTCATGTGTTTGCTACACAAATATGCCAAGACCATCAGTGTCCAGCAGCTTTGATCTATAGTGGCTCAGGCCATCTCAGGCCCTGGGTACATACTTAAACATGCAAATGTGAACTCAACGTCCAAATCAATACAACTAAGTCTGAAGTTGAAAGACATTGATGAACCATATACTTCATTAAATGGTTAGTTCAATCAACATTTTAAATTCGATTAATTAATTACTTACCCTCCAGTCTTTCCTAATCCCTGACACTTTTGTTTATCTTCATGTGATAGGATAGGTGGAGTGACTGACAGTATCACCCAGCAATCAGCTGGCACCCTGCTATTAAAACTTGAAAGATTTGCCCTCACAGCACGTCATGTCTGACTTCAGGTCTCATGCATCACTTCCGTTGTTTTGGCCTCTGGTTGGCAGTGTCTGCACGTAAGTGTGTTTTTAGCTTTTGGAACATTTGGAACAAAAATGAAGATATTTTAGATGTAATCCGGGAGCTCTCTTCTTCTCTGATCCGCCACAGATGGCAAGGGTTATGAAACATTCAAAGTACAAAAACGGAAACAAAATGTCAAAACATTTGATGTGACTTCAACTGTTATTTTATGAAGCCCCAAGAACACTTTTGTACACCAAAACAAAACTAAAAATGATTTTGTACGCCAGTGTTTTTACTTCCCTGCTATGTCAAGATAGGCCAGGGGTGTCCACACTCGGTCCTGGAGGGCCGGTGTCCTGAAGAGTTTAGCTCCAACCCTAATCAAACATACCTGAACCAGC
The DNA here is from genome assembly GCF_052040795.2 of Danio rerio. Taxonomy (NCBI): domain Eukaryota; kingdom Metazoa; phylum Chordata; class Actinopteri; order Cypriniformes; family Danionidae; genus Danio; species Danio rerio. Next base: position 16,475,493 of record NC_141044.1, read on the forward strand.
TAATCAAGCTCTTACTAGATATACAAAAAACTTTCTGGCAGGTGTGTTTAAGCAAGTTGGAGCTAAAACTAGCAAGACACCGGCCCTCCAGGACTAAGTTTGGCGTAGGCAATCGATTTTCAGTAAAATTTTACTACATGTAAATTATTTAGTATTCAATTCAATTGATTTATAAAGCACATTAAAACAACACAGTCGATCAAAGTGCTGACAACAGAGAGTAGAACAAACTTTAAAATACAAATAAATAAACATAAAATGTCAATGTCACGCTGTGCTAAAAGCCAAATTGAACAAGTAGGTTTTAAAAAGAGATTTAAAAACAGTAATGGAAGAGGCTTGTATAATATACAACGACAACTCATTCCACAATTTTGGTGCAGCTACAGCAAAAGCCCGATCCCCTCTGAGCTTTCGAATGGTCCTGGGTACACCCAGGAGGAGCTTATTGGCTGACCAGAGCGAACAAGGTGTGTAAGGACAGAGAAGCTCAGAGAGTTAAAGGGGTGCAGTACCATTTAGACACTTAAAAACAAATAAAAGTGACCCAAAATGGATCCTGAAATGCACGGGCAGCCAGTGAAGAGAAGATAAAATCGGGGTGATGTGCTGGTATTTGCGTGTGCCAGTTAAAAGACGTGCAGCTGCATTCTGATCAAGTTGCAGTTGACAAATAGAAGACTGACACACCCCAAAATAAAGGGCATTGCAGTAGTCCAAGTGGGAAGTTATGAAAGCATGGATTACTTTTTTAAAGTGCTTGTGTGATAAAACATGCTTAATTTTGGCCTGTTGTCTTAAGTGAAAGAAGCTAGAGCGAACAACAGACCAAATATGGCTTTCAAACTTTAGTTCAGGATACATTTTAAAAGCCAGGTCCACAATCTCTGGCTTACAGAAAGTTTCAAGATTATTCAGGCATACAGAATTAACGACATTGGAACTGGGACCAAACACCATCACTTGGTCTTAGAATCATTAAAATGGAGAAAACTCAGTGCCATCCAAGATTTAATGTCATTTATACATGAGTCCAGTGCATTTAGAGCAGGGATGGCCAGCCCTGTTCCCGGAGAGCCACCTTTCTGTAGATTTCATTTGCAACCCATATCAAACCCAACTGCCTGTAATAGACTGATTTCACGCGGCTGCCATTTTCAAAAGCGAAATCGAGGCTGCGGTGGGAAGAAACCCTGAAGTATCATTAGAAGTTACATAGAAATGTTGTGTCACTGGCTATATATCTTATCAGCGAAGAAAAAGTGACACAAATTTATCATTTTTATCATTTATCAAGGTCCATTCTGAATGAATAGTGAATGTAAAAAGGGATATCAGAGCTCATTTTCAGCTAAGTTGAGGGAAATGGCACTAGTTAGCTAACGTTTTCTTTCCCAAAAACACATTTTAGATGCTATTTATCAAACTTGAGTTAATAAACTGATTCTTTCGCTATCATAGGCTTATCACGATACTGAATTAAAAGAAAAACTGGCAATTTCGCGTTAACATTTAAGGCACTGTTGATGACTTTCTTAAAACAGCACTGATTTGCCATTGTGTTCACGTGTTCAACAGAAATGATTGTGATTGGCTGAGAAGGTCATCAGTTCACCCACCGCTGTATACTGAGCACAAACACAGATGTGCCGAGCGATCTGCTTGACGACTCGACTGATCTTGACGGCTGCTTCGCGCTCCAGTCAATGTATCTGTGTTTGCACTGGGTGAAGAGCAGTAAACTGAGAGCAAATCAAACACAGATACACGGAGACTGAAGCGAGAAGCCGTGATGATCAGTCGAGTCATCCGCGCTCAGCGGCGCGTCCATGTTAGCGGGTAATAGCCGGGTTTAAAACTTCATTACCAAGACAACACTATTACAGACAACACGAGGGTGTGCTGCAGAGGTATGCAGTTTTTTATCACTCTCCGGGTTACATAGGCTGAAGCAGGAAACACGTCCTCATGGTGTTTAACTAGTGCCATGAGCTGAAGCCTAGGAGGACACTTAAGCGTATCACTGAGATTGTGATCTTGTTTGATGCTAAATTGCTTTTAATTGTTTAAAATAAACTTGATGGTTACACCATTTCTGCATTTTGAAATCTCGGCAACAGCTGGAGGTTTTAAGTACACAGCATGTTACTGCAATGTTTACAGTGCTCGTCCTATACTTCCGGGTTTCTTCCCACCGCAGCCTCGCTTTGGTTCTTTAAAATGGTGGCCCCTTGAAATAAGCGTATTAACAAGTGATGTTCAGGTTCTAATTAATTGGTTCAGGTGCATTTGATATGGGTAGCAACTGAAATCTGCTGGAAACTGGCTGGCTCTCCAGCAACAGGGTTGGTCATTCCTGATTTAGAGGAAGGCCATCTGTCCTTTTAAGATAAACATGAAGCTGTGAGTACTGAGAACTAAGTACTGGGGAACTGTGAGTACATGTTAAGGAATGTATTTTTTCCCAGTGTCGGGTTGCAGCTGGAAGAGCATTCGCTGTGTAAAACATACGCTGGATAATTTGGTGGTTCATTCAGCTGTGGGGACCCCAGGTTAATAAAGTGACTGAACCGAAAATACGCAGCGGATGCCCTTCCAGCTGCAACCCATCTCTGGGAAACATCCACATACACATTCACACACACCCTCATATACTACGGACAATTTAGCCTGCCCAATTAACCTGTACCACATGTCTTTGGATTGTGGGGGAAACCAGAGCACCAGGAGGAAACCCACGTGAAGGCAGGGAGAACATGCAAACTCCACACAGAAACACCAACTGAGGTGAGGTTCGAACCAGCGACCCAGCGACCTTCTTGCTGTGAGGCGACAGCACTACCAACTGCGCCACTGTCTCGCCCCCCTTAAGAATTAACATAAGCAAAATATTTTTGAAGTATATTCATGTTTTTTAAAATAAATTCATGTGTATATACCTGGGTGATTAGGAAGTGGAAATTGTTCAACACTGACCTCCAGTTTCACTGGAGCATAAATACAGTATGTGTTAATACAAAGGCCAAACTCACTCATCATTCATCACAATGGGTTAAACCAAAAAACAGGGCTGTGATTTGAGGCAGAATGTTATTGAGCTTCACAAAATGGGTAGTGGCTTAAGCAAAAACACTGAAAATGGCCATTTCCACCATCAAGAAGTTCCACTCATGTTTAAGTGTTATGAATCACCCTGAAAGTTGATGTGCGTCTATCTTTCCCACCACACTGTTAGGAGAATGGTTTGAGTGGCCAAAAAATTTCCAAGAATCACATCTGGAGAATTGCAGAAGTTAGTTGGCTCTTGGGGTCAGAAAGTCTCCAAAACTACAATTTGACCACAAACTGTTGGAAACAAAATAGCTCTACTTTCATCCAAAAACAAACTCAAGTAGAGTTTTTGTAGGTATTATTTTGACCCAAAGATCAAAAGTTTAAACAATAAAAAGTCACTTACCAACCACAGTTTACCAAGGGTCTCAATATCAGTGGAGGGTACAGACTAGGACATATTTTACTTTACTAGTATTTGTTTCTAGCAAATTAAATGCATTTTCTGTTACATTCTGTGCAGTGACCTTATGACCTGTTGACCCCTTTCCAAATGCACACTCAGCCATGTCCTCTTTTGAGTCCACATAATGGTAATGTATTGTTGACTGTGAGTGTGAGCTTGTCAAAACGATGTATAGTGGCCACAAAGAGGGCGCTCTTGTGCACTTTTCCGGATCCTACAATGACAAATGGGACAGCCTTTTGGACTTCACAGACATGTGTAAGCACTCTAGAAGATAGAGAGCTCAAATTATTTGCACCATTTGGCACAGGACCTTTTAAAAGTGACCTACATAATCTCTATCTGTATAACTTTGCAATTTTCGATGTTTTTATTACTTTATATATCAATATTTAAAAAAAAATGTAATAGGATTTTCATACTGTCAGCTGTACTATATTTGTAATTTTATTTTGTGCTTTTGTCTTTTTTAAAGATTTGTAATTATTTCAATTGCTTTAAACTAAGCACAAGCTTTCAGTTTTATCTAGTGTTTATGTTTTACTTGATTTCAGCTTTATTTTATTTACAAAATGAAAAAAACCAAAGTGCAAGGTTACAATTATATTGGGGGTCTCTCCTTACCACCACCAACAGAGGGCATGTTTAGATGGACATCCATTCATTCATTCATTTTCCTTCGACTTAGTCCCTTATTTATCTGAGGTTAACTATTACAGCATACGTTTAACGCAGCGGATGTCCTTCCAGGCAGGGAAACACACACACACACACACACACACACACACACACACACACACACACACACACTACAGCCTGTTTAGTTCATCCAATTCAGTTATAGCAAATGTCTTTGTTGGGTAAAGCGGAGCACACAGAGGAAATTCACAGGGAGAACATACAAACTCCACACAGAAATGCCAACTGACCCAGTCAAGACACGAACCAGCGACCTTCTTGCTGTGTGGCAACAGTGTTAATTTAAATATTATCAATAATATCACTTATTAATAATATCTAAATATTTATCTTATTCTGAATAAGACAATATTGCAACACTTTAGAATAACTATCCGTTATAACTAGTTAATAGACCATTAATAAACTGTTAGTTATGAAGTTATAAATGACTGGTTAAAAGTTGCCGTGAGATTGTGTTGTTCACTGTAGGCTCATTTTGCTAAAGAATAAAAGAACTAATCCAAAGCAAATGACTGAATGAATTATTAGCTTTGACCTTATTCTTCAACGTGAAAGTGTGCTCGTTTTTGCGATTGTTTTAGAACTTCCGATTTTTTGACCTATGGGAGAAATGACTAGGAATAATAAACGGCTGAAAATGGTCAAACTACTCGCTCTATAAACAAGTGTTTGCATGACTATACAGACAAAATAGAATAATATACTAAGAAAATAGCAGTTTGCAACATCAAGCAGTAAAACGAGCTGTTTTAACGTGTAAAAATTAATGAAAGTGAATGAGACCGGAGGTCTCAAGCCAAAAAGATGAAAATGGCTGTGCATGGAGAATAAGGTGAATGCAGTTAGAAACACAACCAGTTAACGTCACATAAATAACTGGTGCTGATGAAAACTGACTAGGCTTTAGGTTCGCTGTGACACATTATATTGATGACAGCCGACTGAAACAAGAATGTAAGTTGAGCGCATGCCTGAGAGGATGTACCTTTCCATACCTGTAGGCAGCAGTATCAGAAACTAGTGCTGCACACATACCAGCTATAAACAAAGCAGCATTTACATACCATTTTCAGTACTTCTTACTTGCCAGAGGGACTTGCTCATGCAAATATGTATGATAATGAGATAATTTATATGCAACAAAATGTTAGCTGACTTTTTTTGTGTTCCCTCGCATTGTTTGCTTAGTCTTGTCATAGCTGTGTTTGTTCTTGCACTCTGATTCGTAGCTGAACAGCCAATCAGAGCATTCTCTATATCCTTAATCGAGAAAACTTCCTTTAAAGTGAGCCCAATGAAAAGCAACGTGTAATACAACAAAAGAGTTAGCCAGACAGACGTTCACTGATGATAAACAAATTGATAACAAACTGCCTTTAAACTGTATTGCTGAACATTTAACTTTTTATTTGTATAGACACATAGCTTCACTACATTCCTTCACTTTCTAATTCTTCTACGAGACAACATGAATGGTCCCAGATTTGTTGTTGGTCGTCCACTTGAGACACTTTAAAATATAAAACTATAGATTTTTGTATCTTAATGCCCATCGTCATTTACAAATCATCAAAGTGTCCTACATTAAACAGATTGTTTCAAAATCAGCCTGAACTCTTCCATAACGGGGAAGATATTTGAAATGAAGTCTATGAACTGTGCAACTTATTTTGGCTGGGAAATCTGATAATACAGTCCACAAAGGTAATATTTATCCATTTTAATATTGCTCTCCATCACAGGAATAAATGTAATAGTCCTGGATGTGAAGGTATTCCAGAGGGCACATGGTTTGCTTCAATAAAGCAGTCACAGCATAGCTAAACTGAACTATAAAATACATACTTGTTTCATTCTTCTCACAAGGATTGATTTTAAACTGTAGTACAGCAAAACTAAAATTATCTTGTCATTATTTACTCATCTGCCGCTTGTTCCAAATTGGATTAAGTTTCTGTGTTTCTGTTAATCGCAAAAGAAGGTTGCTTCAATGATGTTGGAAAATGGCAGCCAACAATCTACTGGTTTTCCAACAATCTTCAGAATCTCTACTTTCAAGAGTTCACACTTAGCTCATGATTTATACATAGCTTGTTTGGCATGCTGTCCCGGGAGAGAGCCCTGAGCTCAAGGGATCCTCGAGCCCAGGGCTCCCCCCCTTTTGCAGGGCGAGTGGAGATTGAGCTCAGGTCTATCTCAAACTCCCCCGCTGCTGAGGCCAAGGCGAACTTCCTGACAGTAAGACATTATAAAAAGGCTTGTTTTTATCTATAATATAGAGCACATTTGGATGGTGGGAGGAAACCGGGGAACCCGGGGGAAACCCACGCGGACACGGGGAGAACATGCAAACTCCACACAGAAATACCAGATGGCTCAGCGAGGACCCAACACCATTGGTATTCTTGCTGTGAGGCAACAGTGCTAGTCACTGGGCCACCGTGCCGCCCATTCTGGATAAAGGAGGAAGAAGGGGAGGAGGGGGGTTTCTTCCAGACGAAGATAGTTGTAGAAAGGAAATGAGGATATATATAGTGATTTGGGATCCTTTGATTGGAGGATCATAATTAGTTAATGTGGACCAGCTGGGTAAATCATGAGCACATGCTCCTCTCGAAATTAGTTTAAAACTAAACTTCACTTCAAGAGTTCACACTTAGCTCATGATTTATACATAGCTTGTTTGGCATGCTGTCCCGGGAGAGAGCCCTGAGCTCAAGGGATCCTCGAGCCCAGGGCTCCCCCCCTTTTGCAGGGCGAGTGGAGATTGAGCTCAGGTCTATCTCAAACTCCCCAAAAAGCCAATGATAAGCGCTCGGGACAGCAGCCGCGTGTTTACAGGGGAACTCCCCAAAGTGCAAAGAAAAAGTGCTATATCCGGCTGCTGGATATATATGTTAAGAACTGATAAAAAGTGGGGGAAAAGCTTTCTAGGGAGTGTGCGAAGGGCAGGGTGGGTTTGGTGGCAAAGAAATAAAGTTAGGAAGTCTAAGGGAGTCTGAGTGGCTTAGAGGGTGGGTGGAGACTCGTGTGTAAATTGGGGCTTAAATGGGCCCTCTACGGGAGTCAGTGCTTAAGAGAAGGTTTGTGAGATGTAATAATGAAGGGTGTGGAGCTGGCTGTTTATGAGGAGGGAAGAGATTTGGTAGCGGAAGCATAAAAAGCTGTTGGGGGTAAACAAAGGAGAGAAGCTGGAGGAAACAATGCTATATAAATTACTGTATGGAATATACAACTGCTATGCAGCAGAAGCACTCAATGCTGGCATGTTGCTAGAAACTGGCAGGGAGAAAGAGAGGGGAAGGAAGCTGGTATTAACACAGATTTAATATATTAACAATAAAAAAAAAAACATGAAACATTAGGGAAATACTATGCATAATAAAATGCAGTAAGCAGCGGAAGCACTTAGCGCTGGCAGAAGAAAACAGCTGTAATTAACAAAAATATGCTATACAATTACTATGCATAATGTGCAAAATAATCAATAAGAAAGATACTAATGCAGCGGGAGCCCACAACGCTGGTAAGGGGAGAGAAAAAGGGGGGTGCTGTTGAAGTAACAAGGTTACTATGCAAAATACAGAACATGAAATGCTAATGAACTACTATGCAGAATAAACATGTTAATGCCAATACTGGTGAATAACTATAAAGAATAAATAAACTGATGCAGCGGAAGCACTCGACACTGGCAGGGAAAACTGGAAGGTGAAGGCGATAGGTGAGGCTCTTGCGAGAGCCAAAACTCCTATTGACTCCTGGTGGGAGTCAGAGCTTAGCGTGATGTTAATGTGGAGGAAGGAGGTTGGATGAGAGTCAAAGACAATGAGTAAAGGGCTGGTAAAAAACAGTAAGGCACTCAATTCTGGCAAGTGGAAAGGGGAGAGCTGCTGGGAGTAACGTGATTATTATCCAGAAATACACAATAAAATACATGAAATACAAATGGACTACTATGCAGAATGAACACAATATAGACATTTTATCAATAACTATATAGAAAACAAATAAACTGGTGCAGCGGAAGCACTTCACACTGGAATGGGAAAAGAAATGGGCAAGGTGGCTGAAGTAACAGATGTACTATACAATTTTTATGCAAATGATACAATACAAGATATAACAGTAAACCATTATGCAGAATAAATTAATTGAAGCTGCAAAGGTGCTTGATGCTGCAGGGCAGGAAAAAGGGGGGAGAGCAGCTGTAAGAAACACAAATATCCAACAATTATTATACAGAATATACAAATTATGCAATAAGATACTAAAGCAGAGGGAGCATACAATGCTGACAGGGGGGAAAGAAAAAGGGGAGAGCTGTTGGAGGTAACGAGATTACTATGCAAATTACAGAATATGGTAACATGTAATGCTAATGAACTACTATACAGATTAAACAAAATGTAGATACTGATGAATGACGATACAGAATAAATAAAATGATGCAGCATAAGCACTCATTTCTGGCAGTGGAAACAGGAAGGTGAGGGTGATAGGGGAGGCTCTTGCGAGAGCCGACGCTCGTGTTGACCCCTGTGGGGGTCTGAGCTTAGGGTGATGCTAAGATGGAGCAAAGAGGTTAGTTGAGAGTCAAGGCAAGGAGTTAAGAGCTTGGAGGAAACAGCAGAAGTGCTTATCACTGGCAGGGGATACAGAAAGGAGAGGTTGATAGGTGAGGTTCTTGTGAGAGCCACAGCTTGCGTTGACCCCTGCAGGAGTCTGAGCTTAGGGTGATGCAGATAGAGTAAGGAGGTTATGGGAGGGCCAAAGGCAAGAAGTGAAGAGCTAGGAGGAAACAGCGGAAGTACTCAACGCTGGCAGGGATAACAGAAAAAGAGAGGGTGAAAGGGGAGGCTCTTGGGAGAGCCGAAACTTGTGTTGACCCCTACAGGAGTCTGAGCTTGAAGCAGATTGAGCAAGGTGGTAACAAGAGAGCCAAAGGCGAGGGGTAAAGAGCTAGGAGGGAACAGTGGAAGCATTCAACACTGGCAGGAGGAACAGAAAGGAGAGGGTGAAAGGTGAGGCTCTTGCGAGAGCCGAAACTCGTGTTGACCCTTGCGAGAGTCTGAGCTTGGGTGATGCAGATGGAGCAAGGAGGTTACCAGAGAGCCAAAGGCAAGGGGTAAAGAGCTAGGAGGGAACAGCGGAATTACTCAATGCTGGCAGGGGGAACAGAAAGGAGAGGGTGATAGGGTAGGCTGTTGTCAGAGCCAAAGCTCATGTTGACCCCTGCGAAATCTGAGCTTAGGGTGATGCTGATGTAGCAAGGAGATTACATGAGTCAAAGGCAGGGAGTTAAGAACTAGGAGGAAACAGCAGAGGAACTCAATGCTGGCAGGGGGAACAGAAAGAGGGTCATGTTAAGCTCTGCGAGAGCTGAGGCTCATATTTACTCCAGCGGGAGTCTGAGCCGTAAGGGGGTTTGCTAGGGATGGACAGATAGATGGCTTTGGCTTGAAAATAAAGGGGTGGCCAAGATTGGGCTGAGAGGTTTAAAAGAAACAACTTGGGTTCTTTGAGATAAAAAGACTAAGGCGAATGTAGGATTTGAAAGGCTTCAGAGAACCAGTGACCAAGGGTCTGGATCTGGGAAAGCCTTTTAATAATGCCAATTCTGAATGAATGGCTGGAGATTGGTTCGGGAGGAAATCCTGAGAGGTGGACAACTTTGAGGTGTTTCTGGAACCAGAGATGTGATACTGGACGATTAGCGTCATCAGTAAAAAGGGGGGCTAGGGGGTTTGTTTCTTAATCCTCGAGTGTAGGTATACTAGAGAGTTTGGACTGGGTAGGTGAGGGCAGGAATGTTGAAGATGTAAATGAAATGTTCTTGTCAATAGATCTATCTTACTTTGCAGGACGAGGAAACCCTTTCTTTCCTCATCACACAAAATTAGATCTGCTATGGTGGGTTGGAGTGAGGGTTGAGTTTGAATGTTTCATGCTGTGATGTGTGACTGAAGGGTCTGAAGGCTACTACTTTAATGGTAAGTGATATGGAGTTTGGTGGAGGTTATAATGGGGGTGGCTTAAGGTAACGTCATTTGTGGAAAGGGATGGACAGGCGTTGAGTTGGGGTCCACTTCTGTAGCCAGTGACCAAAGTTTCTGGAAAGAAAATGAGAGAGAGTCAGTGATTTGGTTTTGCAACCCGACACGTATTATGCAGACATGATAAATTGACTAATGTCAAATAAGACATCTTAAAAGTAGCATTAAAGCTTAGAGAGTAGGAACGCCTTTGTCTATGCATTATATTGTTTCTTCCTCAACACAATGAATGAGAATCCTAGAGGTGGACCATTCGTCTCCCCATAGTATGGCGGCAGCGACTATTGGGTACACTTTGAAGAAAGCTGATGAACAATGGTTTCTAGAGTGGAAATAGATTGGGGGGGCCATGTGGTGGCAACCAGTGGCCTCTGAGTACCCTTGGAACCCAACTGATGGGGTAGCACCAGTAAATAGACAAATATCTAATGGGGGTGCGAACAATCTCTGCAGAAGAAGGAACAGCCGTTCCATAGCTTAAGGAAGCAATCCATAAGCGGAGTTCATTGTGGGTGGGTTTTGAGAGAGAAATTGTGCCTTTTAAATCGTGACTTGTGGTAGGGAGCTGGAGTAGGCAAGTTTGAGGTAAATTTGCACTGTGAATTTTAGGTGGCCGAGGATAGATAACAGTATGTGTTTAATTCAAGTCTCTTTCTTATAATACAAGAGAAAGAGAAATTATTCAGCCAATTTTCTCTTTAGGAAGAGAAGCTCGGAATTTGAGCAAATCGAAGTTGATGCCTAGAAATTCGATAAATGTATTGGGTCCAGCCTTCTGCGAGCAGAATACCTAGATTGGCGAAAACCTTTTGGTGATCTCTAGGTGTTTGGCTGGAGGCAATGTGGGGGGGTGATTAGAATATCATCTAAAGTTGGATAAGGTGGGGGATTCTGCGATTGTTAGAAAGAAGCCAGTGATGGAGAATTCGCGAGTTGCACTGCTTATGGGACAAATGCGTGAAACCTTGAGTGGTGGGGCAGAGAATGGTCAAACATAAAGTGGTTGTCGATCTCTTTTTAAATAAGATGATCCACAATTTCTGGTTTAATCAGCAAAAGCTGACTGAATATTAGGATAGGAAGGGAGAGCTGAGGTGCCCGGGTGGAATCCATAGGTTAGACCTGAAATGAGAAAATCAGAAAAATTAGTGGTGAGAACGCAGTTCTCTAGCGAGGTGAGGAATCGACAGACAGATAGTGTTTTAAATGTTTTGGTAGACGTTCATTCCCCCCCCAGGATAGTGGAGGGCCAAGGATATTGAGCATGGCTTGGCTGGTGATCTTAAAAATACCTCTTTAAAGTGGAGTAGGTGAAGTGATAAGTTTAAATTCCTGTGACATATTACGATCGGACTTCTATGATCAATGTGATGCTTATTGTCATTAGGTGGGTAATTTTATTTTAGAAGTTAAAAGCTATTGGAAGTGGCAGGGTTTGTTTACTTATATGTATGTTTATTTATTTATTTATGTTAGTTATTTGTTTAATTTATTTATTTATTTAACTTCTAAAATGATGTTGTCATTTAATTTGCACTTGAACATACTTATTAAACTGTGTCAATTAAATGTTTACTATGGGCTTTACTTTAATCTGATTGATTAAATAACATTACATTTGGAATCTTAGCATGAATGAAATCAGAAGCATAATTGGCCCAATTCATTCACAAAGTCTTTGCAACCAAGTCTATTCATAACTATCGTAAGAGAGGGCGGGACCATCTCATGTTCTGACAGCTCTTGGATGGTGACACTTCTCTTTTCAGCTATTGGCTCAATGAAGTGTCAATCAAAAGGTCGGCAGCCATTTTGTTAGACCATAATACAAGTGTTTTTGTCTGAAAGATACTACTGTACTGAAAGCACTCCAGCAACAAGTTTGGATGACAGCAGTGTATCCATGTATGTTTATCAACATGTAAACATGTTGTGGACTAAAGTTTTATGGATAAGATTGCTTTGATCCTTGCAGTCAAATCAGCCAGGCTGTTAAAATGTTATGGACCTGTGAACAGACAGCAAGCTTGAAAGGTGGGTTTATTTGGTTTGTTATAATCTCTGCTTGTTTACAGATTATAGGAGGACGTTAAATCCATAGTGTTTGTGTCTTTTAAAATGGTTTAAATTATTATTTTTTTTTTTTTATTTATGAGAGTCTTGCTTTTCTAAAGACATAAGAAATGTTTAATCTTGTTGGAGAGTAGTTTCTCCTTAAAGTGAAGTTTCCCCTTAAAGCATACTACGTTACCACAGGTGGACCGCTAAGAGCGGTGGGAGTTTGGCTTCATTGCAGTGGCTGAAGTCTCAGGGAGAGCAGGGCTCTGGTTGCAGTTGTTGATATTGTTGGTTATTTCCATATTGATGGGCTAAAAAGTGCAATGCTGTAAAAGCTTTTAGAGCTAAAGCTTTTTAGAAGCAGGAAGCTTTCTTCCAGACGAAGATAGTTGTAGAAAGGAAATGAGGATATATATAGTGATTTGGGATCCTTTGATTGGAGGATCATAATTAGTTAATGTGGACCAGCTGGGTAAATCATGAGCACATGCTCCTCTCGAAATTAGTTTAAAACTAAACTTCACTTTGTATTCATCAAAAAAAAAAACAAAACTGGCAGATCTATCCCTTTAAGTAATGCTCAATGTGTCATAAATAGACTGTTTTAGATCATATAACAGTATGGTGCATCCTGGCATAAATATCTGAGTCAAGGGTGATTTTAAAATATAACGGCAAAATTTATAAGCATTCCTATTACCCCATTTCTATAAACAGACAAACAGATGAATAGAAGTTTTTGTCCATCCTTTAAAGCTTTGTCAGAATACACTGCTGTCACAACACAGTAAATTTGAGCATTTAAAACGTGCATTTCACACAGGCCTCAAAGAGTTGAGCTGCAGTGCGAGGTACAGTTCAAGCAAAGCCTGTGGTGTTTGCATTCTGACAGCATCCTCAAACACAGGCAAGTGCTAAAACAAGCCATTGAGGTGTTTGTGGCGTGGTAAACATGGTAACAGCCTGCTGTTTTTTTAAACAACAGTATTTAGGATTCTGGAAAATGATTTAAAGGGATAGATAAATGATCTGAATTGACATGGTTATGGGTTATTCTTTATACTTTTAAATAATTTCTCTAGTTTTACAACATGCAAAAACTCTGAAATGAATCAGTAAAAAAATCTAAAAATAGGGCTCAATCTATATAAATAGGATAGAATTTATTCATTCACTCATTTCCTTTTAGCTTAGTCCCTTTATTCATCAGGGGTTGCCACAGTTGAATGAACCGCCAACATATTCAGCAAGTGTTTTGTGCAGCGAATGCACTTCCAGCTGCAACCCAGTACTGGGGAACATCCATACACACTCATTCACACATGCACACGCACATGCGCACACACACACACACACACACACACACACACACACACTTTGGGCAATTTAGTTTATTCAATTCACCTGTAGTGCATGTCTTTGGACTGTGGGGTGAACCGGAGCACCGGGAGGAAACCCACATGAACACGGGGAGAACATCCAAACTCCACACAAAAATGCCAACTGGCTCAACCAGGACTAGAGCCAGCAACCTTTCTGCTGTGAGGCGACCACTGCTAACCACTGAGCCACTGAGTGGACCACGATAGAATTTATAAAAAGGAATTTTCCATTTCGATTTTTCACCAATATTTTGAATTTTAGGGTAAATGTCTACGGTCTGTTAAAAAAATCTACAACATGAGCGGAACACCTATCCTTGAACTGCCACCTTATGGTGGAGGCGCCTGAATGATCATAGGATCTATGTTGTCAGGGGCTAAATGACCCTGTTAGGGTATCCCAAGGCAGGTCCTAAGTGACAGACCATTCTAAGTGCAGTTCAAAAATTTTATTAGTAAAATAAAATTGAGGACCATGACATTGCTTTGACAACTGGGGTCCCAGCCTGGAGACAGGCTTTGAGTTGAGGCATGTATCCAAGCAGATGGTGGCCAGGTCTTTCCCCACGAAGCCCAGCTGAGCATAGCCTGAAGAATAGACGTGGAATAATTCTCCTGTGGACGCACACCTTGCATAAGCAACTGCAAGAGGCTAGTGGTCGAAGAAACTGGCTCTTGGGGCATGGAACATCACTTCACATGGAGCCTTAACTTGTGTGGGAGGTTGAAAGGTACTTGTAGGAATGGATTTTACTCAGACTTAAATGTGTCCTGCAAGAAAACAACAATAACTCTGGGATCTGAAGAAAAAGGCCCAGGATAGACACATTCTCGCTCTCTTTTCTGGACTTTCATTCCCTTCAGAAATTGATAAATACTCAAATGTGATTGGTAACAAGGTTTTGTTCAACATTTTTGATTATGTTGGATTAAATCCTAACACATGAGTAAATCTTTAAGCCATTTTAACAACTTTAACAACTTTTGCCCATGGTGGAAGGTGGAAGGCTAATGTGGGCTTTGTGCAGAGGTTCAACTTTCCCATAATTAATGCATCTTGCTGAAAAATCCAACTCTGGATGTGAATAAATGTTCCTGACATTGCAGAAACGTATTGTTAGGATTCCATAGTGAATACATTGCACAAAGTTAAAGGCAGTTCTATAAAATATTATAGTGTGCATATATTTTTTGGACAGGCAGTGTGTTAGCAAGTGGATCACCTGTGAGGAGGACACCATATAGAGTTTGTAACAAATACAGTATAATTAAAAAAGTTTTCTTGTTCTTGTTGTTTAAAACATTTACACATAAAGGTAAGTGTTTGTATGAAGGCAGTCTACTGGAGGTTTTCCTAAAAGAAGTCATTGTGTGTTCCCAGAAAAGACCCTTATGCCAGAGCCTTTCAAGACACACATTTTAATTACTAAACACTACATGGTAATAAGGTTAGCTGACATATTTTGGTTGTTAAGTGCAGATTTTGGTCTTGCTTGAGAAGATCTTGGTCCGAAAAGACAAATACAGTTTGATCGGGTCACAGCCAAAGATAATATCACAGTTTCTTGGCGAACATGAGCTTTTGTGTTTGGCAGGCGAGCATTGGTTTTCATGGGTCTATTACTATGATGTCTATCAGCCACTAATAATGCTAATGATCATGAGGGGCCTTCAGATCAAACACTCACAGCCATATTTAAAGCTCAGAACCCCGTGACCATGAAGAACCAGTGAAACCGTGATGAGGAATAATAATAATGATTAAAAAAGAAAAGAATATATATATATATATATATATATATATATATATATATATATATATATATATATATATATATATATATATATATATATATATATGTGCCATATACTGCATTGGTTTTATAAGTCAAATTGTTCTCTGATATCTACATAGTAGGTGTGGAGAGGTAAGCATGATCGAACACCCAATAAAGGGGGAGAGCATGCTCGGAGCCCGGCGGCTAATCAGCAGGCCAATCAGAAATAATAAGCAACACCTTTTATTCTAGTGATTGGGCCGGAGAGACACACGTCTTAAGGAGAACGGGAGGAACAGTCGGGAGAGAGAGAACCGAGCAACAACCGGTGCATTGGGAGCTGTCACCAACACATTGAAACTAAATAAAAATTGTCACTTACCTCAACACTGACCCTGTCTTCATCTTCCCACACAAAGATCCTTGTTACAGTAGGTAAATGGCTTAAGTGCAGAAAAATCTCCAGAAACATATGAGTTTTATATGCTCACTTGTTACTCCAAAAAACCCCCCTATAATAAATATAATATATAATAAGTTCCACAATTGACTATATTTGGATTGGTTGTGAATATTAATGAGCTTTGATCTGACATGCAGTGCTCTCTCTCTCTCTCTTTCTCTCTCTCACTCTCTCTCTCACACACACACACACACACACACACACACACACACACACACACACACACACGTGCACACGCACACACACACACACACACACACACACACACACACACACACACACACACACACACACACACACACACACATCAGAGTAACATTAACTAATTTTTGCTCACAAGATCTGTTGTGGATAAAAGAGAAATTATAATTAAACTTGATAAAAGAGACCAATGGAGCTCTGTTGTGTTGCATTTTTAAATTATGTTAAAGAAAACACAGTCAGGAAATAATATCAACCTATGCATGAACAGATGACAGTTGACCTGAGTGATTTGACATGATTCAGCAGTCTGCATATGTTTGTTGAAACATACGCATAAAATTTTACAATAAACATGATAAACTAATAAAAATTAAGTATATCTTATGCCTCTTCTGAGTGGAGTCATTGCTCATTGACACATAGTAAACAATCTGCTCCTCTTTTCAAATTACAGTTTTTCTTGTTTGCTTTGACCTGGTTAAAGAAACTAGGTTCCACTTCATTTTCATTTTCACTATGCCAGCAGAGCAAAAGACCGGTCTTGCAAATGTGTAAACGCTTTCTCATTGGGTTGACACATTTTTCCCACCATTTTTCAAAACAGTTAACACAGATGTCATTCAAGCAGTCCAAACTCCATTGTTTTAGTTATGGTAACCAAACAGAAACCATCTATTTCTAACCATTAGAAACTACCAACATCAATATGAATTCACTGAAGCACCGGTTTGACACTCCTTCACACAAATCTTCAATAAGCAATCAGTCTGCAAACCTTATAAAACGGTAGAAGGTCTGTGTTGTTCTGTGCCAGCATGGATGAAGGAGGTCAATAGTGGCTATGTCCTTTACTTCTAATAAATTTGACTGTATATTGGTTTACATGTGTTTTCTTTAATATTTACAGTATTTTATTACTTTTGTCTGTTTTTACAGTATTTCAGTTTTCAATTGTCATGAATTCAATATAAATGTAATCAAAACATTTCTTATTCTGGATTCAATTCTTTGCAAAAAGGCAAATTTGACAGCACAAATAGAAAGACAACAAATGGCATTGGCAATAGGCTACAATGACAAGCAATGGTGGTGCACTGACTTCTGTATTTTGTATTGTGTTGTCCGTTGTGTAATGATTAATTGAAAGAGCTCATATACCTGTTTGCAAGTTGTGCTGTTTGAAGGTAAAACTAGCTTTTGTTGCATATTGTAAAGGTTTTGACACGGTATGTGCCTTTTGCAAGCAAAATGTGTCATTTTGACCATGAGTGCTGCTGTTTAGGCCTGTGTGTTAACTGTTTTGAAAATGTGGAGTTTCAGTTGACAACTGCATCCAAGCAATCGAGAAAAACTGTAAAAAGCCTCATCAGTGAGTTAAATATAAACTTTAAAAATAACTGAGGAAGGAAAATGATGATTGTTGTCTCAGTAGGAAACATTGTAGCTTATCAAACGCAGCCTGAGACGTGAATTTTAATGATGCCAGAGCTACAAACTGTTAGGCCTATAAATATTTGGACATGGACACGATTCTAACAATTTTGGCTCTATACATCAAAACAATGGATTTGAAATTAAACAACCAAGATGTCCTTTAACTGCAAACTGTCAGTTTAATTTGAGGGTATTTACATCCAAATCAGGTGAACACTAGGAATTACAACAGTTTGCATGTGTGCCTCCCACTTGTTAAGGGTCCAAAAGTCATTGGACTATTGGCTTCTAAGCTGTTCCATGGCCCGGTGTGTGTTATTTTCTCGTTATCCCAATTACAAAGAGCAGATAAAAGGTCCAGAGTTCATTTCAAGTGTGCTATTTCCATCTGTTACTGTCAACTGTCAAGATGAGATCCAAATAGCTGTCACTATCAGTCAAGTAAACAATCATTAGGCTGAAAAAAACAAAGCAGGCTGTAATTGACTGCAAAGGATGTGCAAACAAGTATTAAAAAGTGAAAGTTTGATTTATGATCATTATTCCATCCGAATACGTTTGGTCCCTTAACAAGTGGGAGGCACATATGCAAACTTTTGTAATTCCTACAGCGTTCACCTGATTTAGATGTAGCTGACAGCCATCTATCTATCTATCTATCTATCTATCTATCTATCTATCTATCTATCTATCTATCTATCTATCTATCTATCTATCTATCTATCTATCTATCTATCTATCTATCTATCCATCCATCCATCCATCCATCCATCCATCCATCCATCCATCCATCCATCCATCCATCCATCCATCCATCCATCCAAAAAATATGAATATACCAAAATAAATCAGAATATAAGCTTAGTAAGAAAACTGAACATGAATCTTGTTAACACAGAAACATCTTTCATTTTGTTGTTGTTAATAATACAATGCAAGTTAATATTATTCACAGCCTTTCATAATTTAAAGTGTATAATATATTTTGGCATTTGATACCTTATATATGATATTTAATAGACTGCTAATATCCACACAGCACTTTTATTGTTGTATATGTGTATGTGTGAGTGTTTGTGTTTGAAAAATAATATTCCCTTATCAAATATTGTAATAAACTAACCATTACAACATTGTCACTTAACCAATGGCGTGAGTTAATTGAATAATTAACAAATGATGGAAAATGAGATTGTTTGAGAAAGCTAAAAACAAACATTACTTTTCTAATTTTATGTTGTCACTGCTTCAAAACTTCATTGTACCTTTAATCAGTTTACTCTAGCTCATTGGGAAACAACCATTAACAATAAATCGTTGCAATATACATTCATTAAACGAGAAGGCAGTAAAGTTTATTTATTTAAAGCATTCACTGAGGATCTCTGTTTTTCAGCACAGGACGATGCTGTTGCATTGGCAAGCTCAAAACCAGGCTATTTTCCACTGTTTAATTTCCAGTGTTTAACTCTCAAACTAAACTCCAAAAAGCCACACTCATCAGATCCAAGTCTCAATATAAACTGGTCTGTTTCAGCAGCTTTAACTGTCTTTCACACGTCAACGGTGTCATTTACTTTTGCATTTACTGTATTTTCTTGGCTGGTTCTTTTTTTGGCTATTTAACTACAGCCATTCAAGCAGTAGTGTGTGGAAAGACTAAAAACGTTATCAGTGTGATGGTGTAAAACATTTCTAGACAAACAATCTTCTGCAATCTTATACTAATGGTGGAAAAAAGCAGTTATAATAGCTATTTATGTTATGTTCAGAGAGACAAAGGCCGCTAAGCGCCCAAAATAGAGAGGCAGATTGCGGGAAAGAATTGACACTCCCAAGAAGCCAGAGAGAAGAAGAGAATGTTTCAAAAGTTACTATCTAGTTTTGTCTCTGTCTTGACCATGTAAGCAAAGTCCAAATACAGAGCCTTACACGTTGACCAATGAAGATAGAGCTTCTACAGTATGTGCAACCACACAGTAAAACCTCTGAAACAGGCCAGCAGGCCCTGTTCTTATCAGCACTTCTGCCTTTGTTATTTGCTCTTTTGTTGAAAAAGACATGATTTGCAACAGAAAACAAATGCATATAATAATTTTCATCGTTTCACCAATGATGACTACATGCATATGTTGCCAAATATAGTCAGTGGTGTAAAGTAACTAATTAGATATACTCAAATTACTGTAATCGAGTAGGATCATGTTTTGTTTTATAAAATCAGTTGCTGCAACATTTCAATCATATATATATATAAGTGGATCCTTATCATTTGAAAATACATGCAAAATTCATTTGCTGGCATTACTCAGATTTGTTGCAAACATTCCTAGGTTTGTACAGTTTTTGTTTTAACATAACAATAACTCCATATTTCTTTTAATTTTAATGACCTTTAATCCTTTAGCTCACCAAACAGCTACACACTACTGTACATAAATGGTAATATCGTAAAAAGATTTACAGGGAAAGTGTCTGACATAAACAGTGATGTGTTTTTACGTAAAGCTAAAATCTCTGTCTTAGAGAAAAACAGAAGAAACCTTTTGTAAGCGTCATACCGATAAATCCCTGCAGACATTTCAGCTGTGCATGTGTATTTAAATCACACTGACAGGATGAAGAAATAATAAAAAAAAAGGTTTTGCAATCTTAAAATCACCCCAGACGTTTCAGCTTTAAGGGTCACTGTGCAGAAAATGGAAACTTAACAAAGGTGTATTAATGTTTGCCTTGGCTGTACAGTATGCTAAGAAGAGGCCAAGCAATAATAAGAAAAAAATTAATCATTATGGCCAAGCAATAATAAGAAAAAAATAACAATAAAACCATCCCAAGTTTTGGCTCAAGCATAATGACCCACAAATAAAACCCATCTCGAGATTAGAGTAATTTTAATGCTGGATTAAACTTGTTCATTTATTCATTTTCTTTTCGGCTTAGTCCCTTTAGTAACCAGGGGTTGCCACATCAAAGCATCAAAGTTGGCAGTTCATTCCGCTGTGTCAACCCCTGATTAATA
Organism: Danio rerio; assembly: GCF_052040795.2. Taxonomy (NCBI): domain Eukaryota; kingdom Metazoa; phylum Chordata; class Actinopteri; order Cypriniformes; family Danionidae; genus Danio; species Danio rerio. Next base: position 16,496,109 of record NC_141044.1, read on the forward strand.
AAGGGACTAAGCCGAAAAGAAAATGAATGAATGAATTAAACTTGTTCAATTTTAAGAATGTAATGTTAGGTATAAACAAAAAAATAAAAATAAAAATTAACAGAGAAAAAAAACTTGTTTAACTTTGAGAAAAATGTTAAATAAAAACGTTGAAAACAATTTTATTAAAATTTAAGAATACAGTTGTTATGTTTTGAGTAAAAACTCATTACATTTCAAGATTAAATCTGTTATGTTTAAAATATATATCTAATTTTAAAAAGTTGTTTCCACAAAAAACTTATCATATTTAGAAAAAATCTTTGTTTTTCAAGATTAAACTTGTTAAATTTAAAAGAAAAGTATGAATAAAACTGAGAGTAAACTCAATAAATTAAAAGGTTAAAGGTTGTTTTATTATGCATTTAAGTTATAATAAATTAAACAAAAGTTTTTGTTTTTTTTTTAAATGAAAGAAGTATTCTTTTTTCTTTAAAGTCTTATTTTCTTTATTTAAAGGGCACTTGTTTTACCTTTTTACTAGATATAAGATAAGTCTTTGGTGTCTCCAGAATGTATCTGTACAGTTTCAGCTCAAAATACTCATTAGATTATTTATTATAGCATCCAGAATCTGCCCATTTTGCTGTCTGATGCAAATGAGCTGCTTCTCCCCGCCCACCACTCTGACCTGCTTGTCTGCTTCTCATGTGTTACAGATAAACAGCCGTCAGTGACAGAGAGAGTCACGGATGAAGCTGAAATAAGGTCATTAGTCAAAAATACCAGATAAATTTATTTGATCTATTTGTGGTGGAGTTCATTCAAGCCTTTCTGAAATGATTTGTCACACACAAATGCCACTTGCTGCTCACACAAACACACAAACATATGTGTGTTTACTCACACCATGCGGCAGTGGTGATTATACCAATTTAAGAATTACATAGCGATTTTACTCTCTTCATTACAAACATTCTCTGCCTTAAAAAAACGTTTTAAACTTATAAAACTAATTCTTAATATGCAGCTGATAACAAAGACTTTGTTTTAATCTTGGTTTCTTTGACAAAAATGTTCTGTGGACATGTGTATACATGATATTATGGAGACATGGCACCTGTCAATCAATTCGGTGGGCAGGGAAAACCACACTCTTAGGTCACGTTGCGGTGAGCCTTAAAATCACTGCGATTTGGATCTTATTTTAACGTCAGTAAACAGTGGACAAACATACCTACGCACAGTTCTGTTCAAACAGCTTACTAAAGTTGATTTTCATTATAGGTGCCAATCTAAATTGTTAATCTCGCATTAACATGACTTTAGTCTCAAGATGGTTTTATTTTTTATTATGTTTGGGGCAATTCTTTATGTTTTAATTTATTATTGCTTGGCCCTTATCATGTTCTGTAGTATGCAGTGGGTCATCCTGGTAATCATTAGCCGCTTTTCCACTATCGGGCCAGTGCGAGCCAGGGCTTTAATCAGGCCGGGCCGGGCCAATAGCCCGGGAGGTTGAGAAATGAGGCTGAAATCATGTCGCGTTTCCACTGTCGGGCTAGTAGCTCACAGCGCGTCAGGCAAACACCGCCCACAGAACGTCCCCGAATCAAACGTCACACAACCCGCCCACTTCAGCGGGAATGAGGCAGATAAAGCACACCATAGAATCATCACGAAACAAAACCATTAAAATGAAGACAACCGAAACAAACAAATGACACGTTACTGTACAGCAGTACATTATATGTCTATAAGCAAAGACCTGTGTATTTCCATTCATTACATTTGTTTACTCGCCGACCGACTGTTGGCATTGTGCATCGAGTGCTCTCGCCACTAACGAACCCATCACAGTGAGCGCACCCGTCCATAATATAAAGCCACAGAAATTCTCCTTTATAACTCGATATGCCATGTATTTTATAACTCGTTTTGATAGACGTCGTATTAAGTGTTTCCGGCACAAGAGCGAGTAGCCTAATAAAATATAGCTATATTTGTTGCGCTCGGCAGCTATTCACTAAAGCTCTTTATTTAAAGTTTCATTTATAAATTTAACCACATCATATAAAAACATAAACACTTGTTTGACGATTTAGAACACATTTTGTGTTTGGACTTTCCCCCAATGCGTTTAAAGCTGCGCTGCGCAGGACTGGGTGACAGAAAAAAAAGGTAGGCAAGATTCTGCTTTCACTCACCCAAATAATGCTCTTTTTGCACAATTTGATTAATATCATCGTATCCAAATACTTTATAAATAATTTTTCAAACCTTCTCCGGTGTTTATTGTTTTTAGAAAATATCGAAAATCTTTTTTTTCAGATAGGTCTTTGTTAAATGAAAGTTAGGCTATATGTGGCTTTAAAACGGTTTGATTTATGTATTGTATATAGGCTAACAACATTGTTATAGCTAGCTTTTGTTTATTTTATATTGGTTTATTTATTTAATGCGATTTTATATATATCCAATATTTGTAATTCTTTAAATTATATTTTAATATAGTTTAGGCTATTTTATCAAGATATGACAATTTATTGTTTAAAGTCTACGAAAGTGAGCACATAATTTGTTAAGTTCTATGTCTTTCTGTTGTATTTATGTTGTGTATTATCTCAATATCTGCCCGCTCGCGGCATCAACAGAGTTGTGAAGGGAGCGCTCTTGCCCGGTCTCACATACACATACAGGCATTTAAACGTGCACAAACACACCTTTTAAACTTGACAAAAACTCTTGAAAACCTTTATTGTCTGCTGTGTTTTTAATATGGTGTAATGATTATTATGCGTTATTGAAACATAAAGGAGGACGCAGCAAAGAACGTCACTATAAATTAAAAGTACTTTATTATTTTATGCAGCAGCCTTACATTTAAAAGGGAAACATAAGGGTGATCATACGCAAAAAGACCCCAGACTATAAGGCTAGATTTTTTCTTTCCCTTATTTATTTATTTATTTGTTTGGCGCATGTGCTCATGTGCGATCAGAAAACTGCCCGACTCTCCTTTCACTCCGCCCCGAAGCCCCAGCTGGCCCTCCTTGGCCCAAGATATTCGGCGGGCCGAAAAAGTCCGGTGGCCCCAAGAAAGCCCCACTTTTGCCCGATTAGGCCCCGGAAGTGACAATGGAAACGTCACTGGCCTTGGCCTGCCCTGGCTCGCTCGCTTTAGGCGCAATAGTGGAAACGCGGCTATTAGCTAATACAGGAGGTGTATGGAGGACTGCCATAACCTAGCCGAGCTTTAATATTTGTATAATGAGGATAAACATCTGGGCAGAGTTAGTGTAAATGGTCAATGTGCTCATAAAAGTCCAGTTTTACGTTATATTAGTGGCTCTGAATGAAATCTGTTTATTGTCTTTAGTTCAGACGTCAGATAAGCGACATGATTCATACTAGTTTCTCAAGAATGAAATGTCCACAGCATTGACCTCTAAACCAGAACATCCTGAAAAATGATTCAGTTCTGTCCTAAGTTGTTAGTATGGTAAAAGTTGAGTGTTTTCCCTAATTTATTTTGCACTTTGAATCACCCTCATCATTTCTCCTTGCTTTCCGTTCTTCCAGCTTAAATCTGTTGAAGACAATATTTCTTCAGTATACCGTCTCCACTCTCCCTTTTGGCATGGAGTGGTATGGAACTGAGGGATTCCTGAGCAAATAAATTGACAAGACACAAAGGATTCAGGCAAGATGAATTGCAGTCCCTGGTCGTGCATTCTTCCAGGTACGTAGTGGTATATGTACTTTTACAGCTTCATATAAACTCTTGCCATTTTGTATGCCATATTAGCAATACATTATGCAACCTAATACACATCATCAGTCAATCTAGAGGGATATGGAGCATAGAATATGCCTTGGTTGGTGTTAACAGTGGGATATGTTTAGTTTTCATTTATTTTCTCCTGCCAAAAAGAGTTCAGGCATTCACTCCTAGAATTGGCAATGTGCTGTTATAGTACAAAAGCTATACTTCTTTACATACTCAAGAATACTTCTCAAGAATGATAAACAGGAGTGACAGCGTTTGATTCCTTACAAAAATGAACTGTTGTTTTATTACAAATAAAATTAAAAGAAAATCGTGTTTATTTAAACCTTAGGTTAAACTACGATAACCACAAATAAACCATTGTTTTGCTACACCAAACATAGATTTTACACATTGTAAATAAATTGTACACATAAAGAACAAATTTAAAAACAAACAAACATGGTTATTATTTACTAAACTAAAACCATGATTATTTTGCACAAGGTCAGAGATATGTATATTAGATGTATTTGTGGTACAGGTGTGAATACATTCAGTCCAGATCTGCCAGTTACCAGAGTTAGGCAAAAAAGATCACAGCAGTTTATCAAGTGAGGTACAAGATGCATTGCTCTGGAGTGTCTTTTTTAAAAGTCTGCCATGTTGTCATTAAGTAAAGCAGTTGCCTTGTCAACTTGCTACTGTAGCTGGCAATGCTTGGACCACCTGACTGGTCCACTGTTTCAGCATCAATGATCAGTGCTCCATGTAAAGGTTTTAGTTTGGGTATTTTGATACCCGTTGAACCATTAATGAACCGTGACCCCTAAACTGAGGTACGTATCAAACCATGACTTCTGCCTATACCTTTACAACCCTAATTTACATACATGCAAATTTTAGAAATAAGTTCTGTCTGGTTCTTGAATCTGTTTGGCTGATAGCCATGCAATATTCTGCAATGTCAGAACTCGTACAGACTCTTCATTCTTTTGTATGTTGTACACAAATGGCAGGCGGGGGACTACAGTTTGATAAATATTGGAGCTGTTGGACAACGTAATGTACTCTTGAGCCTTTTTTTTTAGCCTAGAATGTAGTCGTTTAGATTGCATCTATGCACTTTATTGATAAGGAATGTGCCTATTTTAAATATTTATAATTTTAGAGATACAGCGCATTGGCATCCATTAGCCTGTCATACTGAGCAGAGCAAAGATGGTTGACATTGTCCATCCACAAAATGGAGACAGACACAGCTTGATAAACCCTTAGAAGAGAAAAACTACACCTGATCAAATTATTATAAAACTAGTAAGTGACTGATGTGAAGTCAAATGCTCTCTCTCTTGTATGTTGTGGTGCTGTATTTATACCATAGTAATTGTAGTTTTGAGTGTGAGATGAGGTTCACATATCACAGGGCTGCCAACTTTTGGTTTTAGCTTGGAGTGAGAATTTAAGCCCAGCCCATATCCACAAGCCACGCCCCAACACCAAGCCACGGCCCTGTTTATTTACAAATATAAAAAAAGATAAATATATTATTTGAATGAATACTTGATATAAAATATTTATAACAAATTAAAGTAGTTTTACTATTATACAATTATTCTATTATAAATAAATAAGAAAATAATTCTAAACGTAACTGGAAAGCAATGTAATTATACAACTGAAGTGCTATGCTACGATTCTTTAAGAAATCTTTAGCATAAATTCATTAATTTCAGGAAAGCATGGTGGCTCAGTGGTTAGCACTGTCGCCTCACAGAAAGAAGGTCACTGGTTCGAGTTCGGCTGGGGCAGTTGGGGATTTCGTGTGGAGTTTGCATGCTCTCCTCTTGTTAGCCTGCGTTTCTTCCGGGTGCTCCGGTTTCCCCCACAGTCAAAACACATGCACTATAAGGGAATTGATGAACTAGTGGGTCGTAGTGCATCAGTTGGTGCGTGAATGAGTATGTGTATGGGTGTTTCCCAATACTGTGTTATGGCTGAAAGGGCATCCACTATGTAAAGCATATGCCGGAACAGCTGGCGGTTCATTCCGCTGTGGCGACCTCTGAAACAGAGATTAAGCTGAAGGAAAATTAATGAATATTAATTTCATTAGAATGAAATTCTATAGATTGTATAGACCACAAAGATTATGTTTTATAGGAATTATCTGTTGTGTGTTGTGTTAGACCCGACTCATTGCTTATAATTAGGTTTATTAAGTCCAAACTCCCTGAATTCACTCTTGCTTTCTGCTTCATACAAGAATAAACAATCTATCAGGAGATATCCTGAGTTGAAATAAGATCATCATCATATTAGTCAAACTTTAATTTTGTCAACTTCAGCTGACACCTGTACATTAAAGGCTGTTACCCCTGCCATAGAACGCACCCCCTCATCTATTAACTTAAATTGATAATTTTGTAATAACATTATGACACTAATGAAAGTGAATCCTTTCCTTTATTGAAAATTACAGATTTTTACATGTATCTGTAAACCTAGTGGATGTAAAAATGTGTTTCACTTATTGTTTTTGCTTTATCCATCAAGTTAATAATCATATTGCGTTTTAATTATGGCCTTTGGTTTTTATGTAGACTGAGAATCCCAATGAAAGTCTATGAAAGAGGAACATTTTACAGCAGGGGTGCGCTTCTTGGCGCCTGATGTTGCACAATGCATGAGCGGCACATGAGCAGCACCTATTTTTTTCGCCATGCATGTTCACAACAAGGATTCATACCTGGAGCGGGAACGCAAGCAGCACGTAAGCGTCAAGCAGGAGCGGTGCGAGAGGCACGGAGGTATGTTTTCTGCATTTACTGTACGCGTCAGTTTGTTTTTGATTACACTGCTTTCTCCAGCATTGGATCGGTTGCACATGGAGAGAATAACATCTTAATATAGCCTAAAAACAAAAGTCTTTAAAACAATCATTCTTAAAACAGAAAATATTTCATGGTATGTTTTTTTTTTTTTTTTTTTCCGTGAGAAAAGGAATGTGTGACGTGCGATCATGAGAGTTCTGTCAATTGCGTCACTCTCACACAAAATGTGTAAGAGTTGGCAGCCATGCATATCAGGAATGTGTGTATTTTGTGTTGGCCACGCTTTGTAAAACCCTGATTTACTTTTGGGTTGCCCATTTGTTGGGAAATGCCCGCATGTGTTTAGCGCTCTTCCTTATTCCAATCAGAACAGAAATCTGCTAGTGTTTGTATTCCTTTGGCTTTTTCGAGGTTAATTATTGAGATCTTCAGATTGCAACAGAGAAATACTTGGAAATCTCTGTAGACTGATGACATTTCATGCCGTTTAGTCTTTTAATCTTAAAATGTGAGCAAAATCATAGGTTTTGTCATGACTTCAGACATCACTCAAAAACTAGTTCTAAAGTGACGTTTGTGAACAGTACATTGTATTTAATCTTGGTATTTTTATTTTATTTAGTTATTCTTGTTTGTAATTTAATTCACCTGGTACCTGGTTGGTTTTGGATCATAGCTTACAGTATAATGCTCTTCCTATGGAAAAAATAATAAATATAGCCGCAAGCGGCGATTAACGGGGTTCGAGCATTTGGCAACCTAATTGCCATTTAGGCAATTTAGATGTAGGACAACCCAACATTTAAGGCTGACCCAAAAGAAATCCATGATGTAATGTAATAAATGGAAAAAATATAAAGCCTACATGAATGAAGTGGTAACCTGGGAATAAAATAGCTTTTAAATGCAATAACAGAGTTTATAGCATGTCAAGATGTGATTCAGAATGATCTTAAATGGAATTTTTGTGACTTTAAACCAACATTATGAGGTCTTGTGCTGTCATCTAGTGGTTTATATTAGTAATGCATGTTTAGACCCTTTGCAGAGGCATATGAGCACACACTCTGCTCTTTAGATAAATATATCAAGCTCATTTATGCACAAAAGTTCAATTGTTTTTCATAATTACTGATTTAGACCGTCCAGACATTTATACAACAATGATTTTGTTCAATTTGAGCAAAAAAGTAGGGACAAGTTCCTAAAAGTATTGTTTGAAATAATGGTGAATAATTAATGGATGGTTTGAGTTACAGCAGTGGATTTTGTGCCAAAGTGATCAGAATGAGCAGGCCTGTCATATAATATGTCAGATCAAGTATATTTGTGAAAAGCTGTCTACAATAAACACATATTATACAAATTATGGTCAAATAGCAATGAAAATCAGTGTTTTTGAGACCTTTTCTACTGTTATAGCGCCACCTATTGACCTATCTTCACAAAATTTTGCATGCTTGTTAAGAATCATATATCAGATGTGCATACCTGATTTCACGAAGTTTTGAGTTTTCCTTATGTCTTTACATGCATTTAGGTCAATATAAGACACACCCCTTTTGTAAATGAGCCATTTATAGCTCCCAAAAGAGGAAAGTTCAACTCATTTCAATAACTATTGATCTGCTCAGTTCAGAGATTCATACAACACTGGTTTCGTGGTGATTGAGCGAAAAACCAGGGACTAGATCGCAAAAGTAGGTTTTTCATATATTAATTAATATTTAATGAACAGATGAGTTGACATCAGTGGTTTTAGTGTCAGACTGTTCGATATGAGCAGGCCTATCATATGATATGTAGTTTGTGTGGCTGTGCAAAACTTTGTGTAATAACCAATCAATTACAACCTCAAAAAACACAAAATCGCCCCCTAGTGGCCAATTTCTTTCAAAATTCTTACAGACCTCTAGGACCATGAGTCGAACATGCACACCGAGTTTCGTTCTGATCACTCATCGTTAACCTAGTTTAATGGCTGTTTAATCTTAATTGGCTAATGGCGGCCATGTTTTTTGAGATATGTCAATGTCCTTATAGTATGTAATGACACGTTATACAAAGACACTGCATGCCAAATTCCAAGCTAATTGGACAAATGGTTGTGAGGTTAGAGTCATTTTTATGTTTTTTAGGCTTTATAGCGCCACCATGAGGCCAAAGTTTGCGGGTTTTGCACTGTGACCTCATATTGACTTTATACATGTGTCTACCAAGTTTGATAAAGATATCTCAATCCGTTCAAAAGTTACAGCTACAATTAGCTTTTAGCTTACATTAGCATGTCACGTTTTTGTGTACGGTTTCGCGTGAAATCAACATTTTAACTTTCTTTCAATAACTTTTGCTATTCAGTGTCCAGAGAACATTTCTACACTAGTTTGGTTCAGATTGGGCAAAAACCCTAGGACTAGTTCGCAAAAGTAGGTTTCGGACAAATCGCGATGTAGCGGAAAAACGGTGCGTCGTAGAGAAAATCTGGGTGACTCCACTTTTGTTCGGGCTGACCCAACGATTCCAAAAGTGTAAAGTTTTTAAGCCTACGACAAACGGTTTAGAAATGGCGGCCAAATTACAAAATTTTTTTTGTTTTTAGCGCTGTTGCGCCACCTATGGCCCGATTTTGACGAGCCTTTGGATCTGAGTAGCGGTGAGGAGTACTACCATCTGACCAAGTTTGAAGCCAATAGGCCATACGGTTTGGCCTGGGCAATTGTGATTATGGCAGAAGTAAAATAATAATAATAATAAAATATAGCTGCAAGCAGCAATTAACGGGGGTCAAGCAGTTTAGCAGGGTAAGGTCATATAGCAGTTATGACGCCTGTAAGTAGTTTATTTGACAATGAAATATACGATTAGAGTGTTAGAGTTTATAGATTGAGCTAACAAACGTTTGATTAAACACTCCAGAAATGCAACTTCAGTTTTTACATATTGACAAATTTCTTAAGAACATTTCGAGTGACCGCTTTTATGTCAAAGTGACCAGTATAAGCAGCCCTATGATATATTGTGTAGATCGAGTCATGGCACCTTAGACAAAGACACGACATGTCAAATTTTAAGTTAATCAGATAAATGGTTACTCAGATACAGTGATTTTACAATGTATAGCGCCATCATGTGGCCATTGTCTACGAGTTTTATGCTATGACCTTAGACTGACCTCTTGCATATGTGTAACAAGTTTGGTGAAGATATTTTAATTCCTTCATGAGTTATGGCTATTTTAGCTCTTCTTAATAAAAATGACAAAAGAGCAGTGAATAAGCTATTAGTGATCTCCTACTGCCATCTAGTGGCCATGGTGTAATTTATTTATGTGATTACAGCCATTTAGGTGTGCATAAACATATCCCTTCTATAATTGAGCATGTTCTAACTATATAAAATGAAAAATTTGTATTTTATTAAAATAATTAAAAATCTACAGAGTAAAGTTTGACACGCTTTGACTAAATTTGAACTTAAATGCAATAACTGTGTTCATGCCATGTCAGTTTGGGATTCAGAATGCATTATATAACATTACATTACATTCTTTGCTATAGAGCAGTAAAATAAACATCAAGTGCTCTGTTACTGCCATCTAGAAGCCACAGTTGTAATTTTCTTTACATATGTTTTAAAACAAGGTGTTTAATCATAGAACCAGTTTTACCTATTAGAATTATTATGAAGAGGTTAACTGGGAGCAAATTAGATGTTTAATGCATAACAGTGTTTACATCAGGTCAAAATATGATTCAGAATGATCCTAAATGCAATTTCCCTGACTTTAAACTCAAAAAATATAAAACAACAAAGGTATGCAAATGTTTTGAACAATAAATAAGTGGTCTTGTTGTGACATCTAGTGGTTAGAAATGGTAGGTGACAGTTAAAAGTCTGTGTTATAGTGGTTAAAATGATAGAATATTGAAAATGTGTGTTTTTGAGACCTTTAAACATCCAAGATGGACAAAAAAATAACTTATAAATCATTTCAGTGATAAGTGTGTAAATAAAGCACATTTACTTAATTTCTAAGCCATTTTAGCATGTTTTTAGAACCATTTCCACTATTATAGCGCCACCTATTGCCCAATCTCCACAAAATTTTGCATGTTTATTCACATTGATATGCCACATCAGCTCACCAATTTTTGTGATGTTTTGGGTTTTCCTTATTGGTTTACAGGCATGTAGGTCCGTGTAGACACGCCCCTTTTGTTAATGAGCCTGTTACAGCTATCTAAAATAGAAAGTTCAACTTTTTTTTGATAATTATTGATCTACTCAGTCCAGAGGTTCATACAACACTGGTTTCGTTGCGATCGAGTTAAAAACCAGGGACTAGTTCGCAAAAGTAGGTTTTGTTTATATTGATGGTTTTTTAATGAACTGTGTGAGTGACAGCAGTGGTTTTAGTCTCAAACTATTCAGTATGAGCAGACCTATCATATGATATGTAGATTAAGTGTATTTGTGAAATAGTGTGTAAATGAAGCACATTTACTTTATTTTTAAGCTATTTAGCAATATTTAAAGACTATTTTTGCTATTATAGCGCCACCTATGATTTGATCTTCACAAAATTTTGCAAGTTTCATCTCGTTGATATGCCACATGTGCTCACCAATTTCTGTGATGTTTTAGGCTTTCCCTATTGGTTTACAGGCATGTAGGTTCGTGTAGACACGCCCCTTTTGTAAATGAGCCTGTTACAGCCAGCCAAAGTGAAAAGTTCAACTTTTTTTTGATAATTATTGATCTACACAGGCCAGAGATTCCAACAACACTGGTTTCGTCGCGTTTGAGTGAAAAACCAGGGACTAGTTCGCAAAAGTAGGTTTTTCCTATATTGATGAATATTTAACGAACGGTGTAAGTGACAGCAGTGGTTTGAGTGTCAAACTGTTCGGTATGAGCAGGCCTATCATACGATATGTATTTTGTGTTGTTGCGCAAAAGGTTGTGTGATACACAACTCATTACACATTAAAAATACGTAAAATCACCCCCTAGTGGCCGATTTCTTTCAAAATTCTTACAGACCTCTAGGACCGTGAGTCGAACATGCCCAGCGAGTTTCGTTTTGATCACTCATCGTTAACCTTGTTAAATGTCTGCTCAATTTTAATTAGCCAATGGCTGCCATGTTTTTTGAGATATGCCAATGTCCTTATAGTATGTTATGACAACTTGGTCAAAGACACTGCATGCCAAATTTCAAGCTGATTGGACTAGTGGCTGTAAGGTTAGAGTAATTTTTATGTTTTTTTAGCTTTATAGCGCCACCATGTGGCCAAAGTCTGCGAGTTTTGCAGTGTCACCTCAAATTGAGCTTATGCATGTGTGTATCAAGTTTGGTGATGATATCTCATTTCGTTCAAAAGTTATAGCTCCAATTAGCATTTAGCTTCAATTAGCATTGAACATTGTTGTGTACTGTTTCGAGTGAGAATAAAAATGTCAACTTTTTTTTGATAATTATTGATATTCAGTGTCCAGAGAACATTTGAAAGCTGGTTTGGTTCAGATTGAGTGAAAAACCTAGGACTAGTTCGTAAAAGTAGGTTTCGGACAAATGGCGATGTAGCGTGAAAACGGTGCGTCGTAGAGCAAAAAGTTCTGCTATACACTTTTGTTCGGGCTAACCCAAGGATTCAAAAAATGTTAAGTTTTTGAGTCTACAACAAACGGTGAACGAACAGCGGTCAAAAATGTCCAAAATATTGGTTTTTGGCGCCATAGCGCCACCTATGGTCCGATTTGGCTGATCTTTGGTGAGGATGTAGTGTACCGGAGTACTACAATCTGGCCAAGTTTCAGCTCTCTCGGCCTTACGGTTTGGTCTGGGCAATAGTGATTTCGGCAGAATAATAATAATAATAAATATAGCCGCAAGCGGCGATTAACGGGGTTCGAGCATTTGGCAACCTAATAGCCATTTAGGCAATTTAGATGTAGGACAACCCAACATTTAAGGCTGACCCAAAAGAAATCCATGATGTAATGTAATAAATAGAAAAAAATATAAAGCCTACATGAATGAAGTGGTAACCTGGGACTAAATCAGCTTTTAAATGCAATAACAGAGTTTATGCCATGTCAAGATGTGATTCAGAATGATCTTTAATGGAAATTTAGTGACTTTAAACCAACATTATGAGGTGTTGAGCTGTCATCTAGTGGTTTATATTAGTAATGCATGTTTATATCCTTTGTGGAAGCATATGAACACACTCTGCTCTTTAAATAAATATATCAAGCTCATTTATGCACAAAAGTTCAATTGTTTTTCATAATTACTGATTTAGACAGTCCAGACATTTATACAACAATGATTTTGTTCAATTTGAGCAAAAAAGCAGGGACGAGTTCATAAAAGTATTGTTTGAAATAATGGTGAATAATAAATGGATGGTCTGAGTTACAGCAGTGGATTTCATGCCAAAGTGATCAGAATGTGCAGGCCTGTCATATAATATCTCAGATCAAGTATATTTGTGAAAAGCTGTCTACAATAAACACATATTATACAAATTATGGTCAAATAGCAATGGAAATGAGTGTTTTTGAGACCTTTTCTACTGTTATAGCGCCACCTATTGACCTATCTTCACAAAATTTTGCATGCTTGTTAAGAATCACATCTCAGATGTGCATACCTGATTTCACGAAGTTTTCAGTTTTCCTTATGCATTTACATGCATTTAGGTCAATATAAGACACACCCCTTTTGTAAATGAGCCATTTATAGCTCCCAAAAGAGGAAAGTTCAACTCATTTCAATAACTATTGATCTGCTCAGTTCAGAGATTCATACAACACTGGTTTCGTGGTGATTGAGCGAAAAACCAGGGACTAGTTCGCAAAAGTAGTTTTTTCATATATTAATTAATATTTAATGAATAGATTGAGTGACATCAGTGGTTTTAGTGTCAGACTGTTCGGTATGAGCAGCCCTATCATATGATATGTATCTTGTGTGGCTGTGCAAAACTTTGTGTAATAACCAATCAATTACAACTTCAAAAAACACAAAATCGCCCCCTAGTGGCGGATTTCTTTTAAAATTCTTACAGACCTCTAGGACCATGAGTCGAACATGCCCACCGAGTTTCGTTTTGATCACTCATCGTTAACCTAGTTTAATGGCTGTTTAATCTTAATTGGCTAATGGCGGCCATGTTTTTTGAGATATGCCAATGTCCTTATAGTATGTCATGACACGTTAGACAAAGACACTGCATGCCAAATTTCAAGCTGATTGGACTAATGGTTGTGAGGTTAGAGTCATTTTTAAGTTTTTTAGGCTTTATAGCGCCACCTTGAGGCCAAAGTTTGCGGGTTTTGCACTGTGACCTCAAATTGACCTTATACATGTGTGTACCAACTTTGATGAAGATATCTCAATCCGTTCAAAAGTTACAGCTACAATTAGCTTTTAGCTTACATTAGCATGTCACGTTCTTGTGTACGGTTTCGCGTGAAATCAACATTTCAACTTTCTTTCAATAACTTTTGCTATTCAGTGTCCAGAGAACATTTCTACACTGGTTTGGTTCAGATTGGGTGAAAACCCTAGGACTAGTTCGCATAAGTAGGTGTCGGACAAATCGCGATGTAGCGGAAAAACGGTGCGTCGTAGAGAAAATCTGAGTGACTCCACTTTTGTTCGTGCTGACGCAAGGATTCCAAATATGTAAAGTTTTTGAGCCTACGACAAACGGTTTAGAAATGGCGGCCAAATTACTAAATTTTTTTTGTTTTTAGCGCTGTAGCGCCACCTATGGCCCGATTTTGACGAGCCTTTGGATCTGAGTAGCGGTGAGGAGTACTACCATCTGACCAAGTTTGAAGCCAATAGGCCTTACGGTTTGGCCTGGGCAATAGTGATTATGGCAGAAGTAAAATAATAATAATAATAATAATAATAATAAAAATTCTTACAAAAACAATAGGGTTTTAGCGCTTCGCGCTCGAACCCCTAATAAAAACTTTAACAAATACAATAGGGTTTCAGCGCTACGCGCTTGACCCCCTAAAAATATAGCTGCAAGCAGCAATTAACGGGGGTCAAGCAGTTTAGCAGGGTAAGTTTAAATAGCAGTTAGGACGCCTGTAAGTAGTTTATTCGACAATTAAATATATGATCAGAGTGTTAGAGTTTATAGATTGAGCTAACAAATGTTTGATTAAACACTCCAGAAAAGCAATTTCAGTTTTTACATATTGGCAAATTTTTTATGAACATTTCGAGTGACCGGTAAAAGTGACCAGTAAAAGCAGCCCTATGATATAATGTGTAGATCAAGTCATGGCACCTTAGACAAAGACACGACATGTCAAATTTCTAGGTAATCAGATAAATGGTTACTCGGATACAGTGATTTTACAATGTATAGCGCCACCATGTGGTCAATGTCTACGGGTTTTATGCTCTGACCTTTGATTAACCTCTTGCATGTCTGTGACAAGTTTGGTGAAGATATTTCAATCCATTCATGAGTTATGGCAATTTTAGCTCTTCTTAATAAAATTGACAAAACTATAACATAACTATATAAAATGAAAATTTTGTGTTTTATTTAAAGAATTAAAAATCTACAGAGTAAAAAGTGTGACAAGCTTCAACTAAATTTGATCTGAAATGCATTAACCATGTTTATGATATGTCAGTTTGGGATTCAGAATGCATTCTTTGCTACAGAGCAGTAAAATAAACTATCAGTGGTCTGTTACTGCCGTGTAGTGGCCACAGTTGTGATTTTGCAATTGGAACACCCGGAAGAAACCCACATCAAGACGGAGAGAACATTCTAACTCCACACAGAAATGCCAACTAACCCAGCCGAGGCTCGAACCAGTGACCTTCTTGCTGTGAGGTGACAGTGGTACCCACTGCATCATGCCGCCTAAAGGTAAATCATCTTTATAAAATGTATTATAAGATTAGTGTGATTATAAAAAAGTGTCAGATATGCAAAAGTCTGCATAGTTTTATGTTTGCAAAGATTCATTTAGTATAGCTTTAATGTGTGATTAAACTCTCATTGAAACCTATGAATGTAAAACATCATCACTGAATTTTTAATGTAAATATTAATTTTAAATGAAATGTTAAGCACAGTAAGGACTTTATGACACTAAGTGTTGTCGGTGTGAATTACAAAGGTGCTTGATTTAAAACAAATGGTGCTTTAAAAACTTCAAGTACTTAAATCCGTTGTCCATGAAAGTGTAGGAACTCATTTTGTGTAATATTGCTACTTAATTTGGATTGAAGCATATAAACATACAACAAGTATATATTATCTCATTTTATTTACTTAATTTTATTTTTTGAGTCATTGCTATTGGTCATGCTTAATTCTTATTTGTTTTGTTTTTTATACTTCAAGGTAAAGATTTTTTATTTATATTCTTTTGTAAAAACAGTTTCTGAATAAAGTTGTAATGTTATGATTTTCATACTGTTGGTCAAACAGTATAATTTCAGACAGACTCAGTCTTCACAGTTTTCAATATAAGGGAGATAATAATTGATAGCATAATAAAATTGTTTAATAAACATTATAATTAAACACAATGTTTAATATTTATAGGTATGCTTGTAAAATGTAATATGCAATCTTTATTTACTTATATTTAAAATATTGAGTGTTTGAATTTGGTTGTGTATGTTCTGTAGATTATAATTTACATTGCAAAACATAAAACTCCAAATCTCTTTTAGGTAAATTAGTTATTGACTACTGTAATATAAAAATTCTAGGTTTAACAGACATACATTTTGTCATATAAATTGCAAAGTCCATTTTATATATTTTGGCAAAGGTGCATTTAGTAGTTTTCAGTAACGCGTGATTAAACTCCCATACACTAGAGGGCGCGCATTGTAACACAACGAGATCGTACTTCCTTTTTATCCACCCTTGTTCCACCTGCTGAAGCGTAAGCATGCGGTTTTTTGTCTCTCTCTGTAATCTATGCAATATCTGTTTTAATATTAGTCATCCATGATAGTTTTTGGTTGGTATAAGTCTTTTTTAATCTGTTTGTATGTTTTTCGGGTGTATTTTGTGATTAAACGTATTTAGGCACGCCTTTATTTTAGTAACATAGTGAAATTTAGCTGATCTGCATTAGCCTACAAGATAATGATTTTAAAATAATCTAAAGAAAAGTGGTGTTGATCTTGTTATTTTTAACACTGTTAGTCTTCAATGTATTTAGTTTGATCTAAGCCAAAGCATGTCAGATTGGCAGGTCATTGAGTAATCTGAAAACAGTGCAATGGTCACCAGAGAGTCAATGTTCTCTTTCTCTGTCTAGATGGGCTTAACGTTTACACTCGTTAAGCGCCAAATGCAAGTAAAAAAAATAAACGCTGACTATTGTCGGTATTTTAAAAATGTCAATTTCCCGTAAACGCCATTAAGCACGTGTTTTAACAGTGCTAATTTGACATTGTGTCCACGTGCTAAACACAAATGACCGATCCGCTGATTAATCGCTACTTTAAAAGGCTCCTTGTATATGTGTTCACACTGTGAACAGCAGTGAGTTCGGTGATATAATGACGTTCACGGCCAATCAATCAGTCATTTCTGTTGAGCAGGTGAACACAATGGTAAATCAGCGCTGTTTGAGAACGAGCTCAAGAGTGCTGAAAGCGGGGGATGGATGTTTTTAAAAATTCGGCAATAAATTCCATTATTGTGACAACGCTAGGCTGAATTTAGTTGACTTTCACTGTGTTTTGCACTGCCAAATACACAATTATGAGATTAAATCTTCATCCTGGAGTTTATTATCATAATCACTGATTTAGTGTTGTCTAAAATGAAAGTTAAACCCTTTGAGATAAATTATCTTTATAATCCCTATTGACATAAAACATAAAACCAGTTTTAAAAAGCAGCATAAAACCATTGCTTTAAACATTAAAATATTGTAATCTCAATTCAAACCCGCATAACATGAACAATAATTGATGATAATGATTTGCATATGTTTATTAGGTATAAGCACTGCATTCAAATGTGTTTTATTGAGAGGGATTCAGTTTTTACACTTTCTTCTTTACAAACTGTTATATAAAACTGAAGAACTGAGAGAACAGTTTATAGTTTAGATATAAACACTTGTTTATGGTAAAACTTAACATTACAGTTTAATGGAACTAACTGACTAACATTGTGTAACCCACAGGTAGCAACAAACAACTATCCAAATTATGTCACTGCATGGGTTTTCAGAAATGATCCACCTATAATGAAACCTGAAGTTTTATGTGTGAATTGGTGAACCATTAATTGAAGATAAATATATGTTGTACTAGATGTTATACTTGTATATTTAGCATTATCAGGAACAGTAGCAAAGCCATTTAAAATAGAATATTTTCCTTTTTTCAGCTGTGTTTTTCTTGTTTTATTAAAAAAAATGACAGACAATAGTTTTTTGCAGTAATATTTTAGTATAAATGAAAAAACAAATGACACTTGTCTCCTCCCTTTTTTGCTTATCCAAAAAAAGGTCTGACTCTTCACCATTTTTATAAACAGTATTTTTGCTCCATGTAATATTTATCATTAATAGTTTCTTTTTTGTCTGTTTTTTGTTTTTCAGAACGTTGTGAAAGCTGATTTGTGGAGGTAAGGTTCTGCTTATTATTTTTATGATTACGTAGCAAATAGTTTCTATAAATATTTTATGCAGTTATTATTGTTTTACAGTGTTATTAGTAGACAGTAGGGTTGTGCAGCTAGACGATAGTATCGTGTATCAACGATAGGCAAAAATATTGCAGAGCTCGTTTTGCACTAATGTAGACCTATTACATGTTTTAATTGGATTATTGAACAAAATGAATAGTATTACTAATTTTAATCATCATCAATAATAATAAATTAACTACAAATAATATGATATTCAACTGTTTACATCAACATCACCTGACCGACACTTTTGGACAAAATTGAATTACTTCGATTGCTCTCTTGCACGCTCTCTCTCTCTCTCAAAACAAAACAAGTTATTTTTATCTTTTATATCCGTTATTAATAGCCTATTTAAGTTTTAAGGGGGCTTATAGACTATTTTTTCATTGCATGCATTGACTGCTCCTTCAAATAGTACACGAAATATACCTGTCTTATTTGTGTTTAATTCGATAGAATGATAAACACGGACATGCGCATTTTTCAGAAAATAACCCATATTTTTAATTTTCAAACATATGTTAGGTCTTTATTTATTTTTTAAGCCTAAAATATATTTTATTTATTTATTTAAACTTGTCTATATGCAATTAAAAACAATCTGTATGTAACCATTCGTTTTGGCATTAAATTATTATTGAACAGATTATTAATAACTTATCAAAATACATTTTACTGAGCTCAGTAAAAAGTTTTAGGTCAAATAGTCTGTTTAATATTATAGCAATAGGCTAATGTCGACTCACCGCAGCCATGTCTAAAATGAAACTCTTATCAGAGAACAATAAACCCATGTCAGGCGCAACATTGTGTTAGATCTTAGCAAATACAAATGTGACACTGTGGATGATTACTTTTGTGATTGATTAGACCTGAAGCTGCGCCGCGGTAAACTGAGCAAAACATGGAAAACTTCACAGCATAGAAACAGTCATGTGCGGGCGGCGACTCCTCCATCCTTCTGTCTGAAAGGACCTTAATACATCCTTGTTTCTTCCTTGCATAGATAAATGTCATTTTATTTGCTTTCATCCATGTATATTATATCCATTTTGCGGCAGTCCCGTGGGCTGAGGATAACGGCATGAACCCGAAGTTAACGTCAAATCCTGTCCCGTGCCACAGAGTCTGCATCTGTTGCATCGAGTCTTGTTTGATATAATTTCTGTCTCAAAGCCCGTTTAAGCTGTAAAAGCACAGTGGTTTGCATTGGTTTGATTTATCCAAATTTAAACGTTATGCAAATGCAATAGGCTATTAAATAAGTTTAAAAATCAGCCAAAAGGTTAATAAATATGTTTAGATATGGTTAAATATAATATTTTAATATTATATTTATTATTATTTTATATATAACACTGCCGCGCCCCCATGCGATAGTATCGTGTATCGGCGATCACACAGAGGGGCGATATGGCGATCTGAAAATTTCGTATGTCGCTCAGCACTAGTAGACAGACTAATTTTTGATTTTCAATAATTACTGTAGATTATGTATATGATTTTGATTGAGACATTGGATAAAACAGGTTCACTCAATTGCGGTTAGGTTTAAAAATAAAAAAAGAATAAAATTTTATAATCTAAAACAAATGTATGGCACATATAGTCTTCTCTTTATCCTAAATAACACTTTAAAATTTATTTGCAATTAAATGTATTATTAATGAGGAACAAAACGCTTGTTTTATCAAAAGTAGGAATTACTGCGATCTCATTAAGGTATTGTTATTCTTCACTGACTTGTATGTTTTAGGATTTCAAAGGTGTGTCCCCTATTATGTCAACATTGTCAGACATTTATAAAAATGTATTAAATTAGCCAGTATTGAGTTGTTGTAACTCTAAAAAGTCCCCCTCAGCATATTCAAATTTTGCATAGTATCTCAAGAGTAAAACATTAGGATAAGTCCTGGTTTGTCGACATTAAATTAGTTAGCAATAGTTGATCTGCACAGCAGCATATTTACCTGTTTGGTTGGCATGTTGCATTTGATGTGAGCAGATAAGCAGAAACAGGAACACGTGTATGTCTATTTGCAATCAATTGGACAGGTGTACCTTATAAAGTGGCCGGTGAATGTATGTGTGGCTGCACACGTGTGAATGTTGTGACGGTAGGAATAAACCGCACAACAACTACATCAAATAACCATAGGAAAAGTTCTTGACGCTATATGAAATTAATATCGTTTAGTTAACCATTGCCGTTTAAATAAAAAGTAAAAAAAAAATGTAGCATTTTTTTATTAATTTTTCACAGTTTAATTGGATAAAAAAACTCAAAGGTGTTAAACCCTTTGAGGGTAAGTTAATAGCAAGTACATTTTAGGGTGAAGTAAACTTTTAGGTGAAGTAAGTTTTAAATGTATGATGTTGACAATAAATGATGGCACTGTCAAAACAATGTTTAAAATAATTTAAAGTTGAGAGATTGTTATAAACTATAGCTCAGTACATGTAAAAAAAAAAATCTGTTTTTACTAAATGTTTTTGTACCGTTTTGTCTTATTTTACTACAGTTAAGATTATAGATCTATTATGTACTGTAAGATTTGTGTGCTGTAATGTAATTTCTAATTTGTTTTTGTTTTTCATGTTGATGAAACAATGGAATAGATTTCAAGGTAAGTTGAAATAATTGCAAAATGTTCATCATAATTTTAGGAAATTGTTAAACTGCAAGTTGTGGTACTTGGTAATGTTTTAAATAAATATGATACTATCAGTTTTATTCAAATAAAAGTCTATTTACAGTAAATGTAAATATTTGCACCAGCTTGTTACTAATAACCAAAACTTAAATATTTTAACATTCAGCAGCAGTAGTAATCCACAAAATATTAAATTTCGTTTTGTTTAGTATCATTGTTAATGATGTAGACCATGGCTATTCAATTAGTGGCCCACGGACTGAACTTGGCCCGCGAGGCAATTGGTTTCGGCCCTTTAAATAGTGTAAACAAGACATCAAAAATAAATTTTGTTCAGTCGAAAAATGGTTGCTATAGTTATGAAATGATGTGTATCTGTTTAATATAGCACGAGCTGCACAGAGAGTGAGTCACCTGACATTGAGTAGCGGGAGCAGCCGAAAACATTTAGATACTTAAGCTTCAAGGCAATGTGCGTGCACAAGCAAAGCAATGCGCTTGTGCCTTCCAGACTCCCCAAGTACAAAATATCTCGGGCCGTAGTGATAAGAGTTGTGCGTGGCATTCTGATGATAACAACAGTTTGAGTACTTGCCTAATATAAAGCTTAAATTTACATTAGACGTGATAACCGTGAAACCATGTTTTTTTTTTTTTTCAAACTATATAATCGTACAACCAAAATTGTTGCATACCTAATTGAAATACAACATTTGAGTGTTTGTAAAAAAAAAAAAGCCAGTTGTGTAATGCACTGATATTATATGATTTCAAAATGCAATATATTAACATTTTAATGTAGAAAAATACAATATGGGTGTCCTATGCCATGTTCAGACTGTATGATTTTTCAAAGTAGTCGTGTCATGGATGTTTTCACACTGCATGACTATCTGGGCTTGCGTTTTGTCATTGCTGTTTTTACACTGTAGCATGGATCGGCGACAGGCTTACACACTGCATGAGTTTACAATAGAAAGAATTGCCGACAACTTTGTCCAAACTACAACTCACAACCAAACACACGTGAGAAGTGACATGGAAACAATGCCAAGTCACGTAATATATGTTTCGTTATTAACTACATAATGATAAAGAGTACGGTAGAAATGTACATATTTGCTCACCTAGCTTTTGAAGGGAATTGGCAATTTCTCAGCTCAGATGACATGTCAAACACGGTTTTTCTGCTAAATTTCCACTAGCTTTTCCTCCATTTCTTGGGTCCAAATCAACAGAAAATGAGTGCTTTTAAATTCTTCCCTAAGCTCCCGCTGGCCTGCAAGTACCCATGCAAGTGGATGCTGCTCTCTCATTGGCTGTAGGTGATCGCAGTTGTTATTTTCAGTCAAAACTCTTTTCACACGCCATGATTTGAATCCCTGACAGCTCCAGACATTTAGCACGTCAAATATCTCACGGCTGTCGGTGTCCTTGATAGTTCATACTGTGTGATTGTCACTCACATGAATGAGTACTAATTTGACTGTGATTTCAGCCATTTGTCGGCGATTTCTCAAAAGCTATCAGCGAGTCAAAATCAAGGCTAAAATCATGCAGTCTGAACTGTGCATTAAGGAGCAAAAATAAAGCATATGGGCTCTTGTATGCTGTTGTGTTTTCACTCATATTTGAAGTCATATCTCTCCGGCCTTTTATTTGGGATGCTTTTTATGATCTGGCCCCCATGACAAACTAAATAAATAGCCCTGATATAGACTTAGGGCTGGCCGATAATTTGATATAGATAATTGTCACAATAAATATTTTTTTCGGTAATACGATAATGACAGTTTGATAATTGGTCAATAATATTTACGCAGTATGCAGTTTATGCATAGTTAATTATTTGCAGCCTGCCTTTCCGAGTGCCGCATGCAGAATACAAGTTAACAGTCATATAGTGTTTGTTGCACTTGCAGTAAGAAAAAAAAAAAAAGGTCACAGACATTGACAAGAAACGTCACTAGACTTCAGTAGTCTTGAGCTACTTCGTTTTTTTGCAATCCAACACAAAACAGCAACGTGCAGTGAAAACTGCAGACAACTTTTGTAATCAAAAGCAAAAAACACCACAGACCTGTTTCATCATTTAAAACAATGCCACCCTTATGAAGATGCAATGAAATTACAGACCCAAACAAGTGTTGGTAAACCAACTACCCAGCAGAGTCTCATGTCATCATTCTCGAAAGCCGTGCCTTACGAGAAAAAAAAAAAAAAGACAGAAGATATGACTGATAACACAATCTCAAAGAACACTTAAAGCTTTTATATATTTATATATATATATATATATATATATATATATATATATATATATATATATATATAATTGTTGAATCGAGCTTAAAGTAATTTCCGCTGAGGTATAAGCTTTCAGAAAGAGAGAGAGTTTAGCAGCTCTAGTATTCAATATTTGGTATTTCACTATTTTAAGTAATTGTTTTTAGGTGGGTATTAATCAAATTGCACATTATCTAAAAAGTGTTTGAAATTTGGAATGTTTGCTACAGGTGCATACTGCATTTTTGAAGTTAATGTCTCATATAATATTAATTTAACATTTAAATTTGATCAATTGGGGGGGGATTATCATTTTTATTATTATATATACATTTATATATATATATATATATATATATATATATATATATATATATATATATATATCTCTTTGAAAATGTGTCTTTTTGAAACTAATTTCGTTTTGTATAATGTGTAACTTAATTTTGATGTATATTCTGTTGGTTGGTTATCTATAGCATAAACAAGAATTAATAACATCTGAGGTGAAGCGAGGTGAACACAAGCCCCGCTATATGCTTTAGCGCCAAAACAATCCATCAAACTATGTTCACGGTTTCGTTTCAATTCAGTAACGAAGCACGATTTGAGCAGCATGAGCTATACAGTCTTTGCAGGCTATTCGCAGCACTTATAGTATTGTTAGATTACCTCGGAAGATTAAACGCAATCTGAAGGATAATAACTAGGAGGCATGTGTCAACGGAGACGCTCCCCGCATATCTCGCCATGATGCGCGCTTTATAAAATGAGTGTCCTAGTCCCATATTCGTGCCAGTCTGTCAGATAAAATTTGTGAAAACATCCGCAGATATAAAGAAGATCTTTAACGGAGAAAATTCTGTGACCATTAACTCGCCTTTAACTTGTTCAAAACTTAATTTTTTCTGACGTTGAACAATAATATCCAATAACTTATGTCTTTAATTGTTGAAAACTTGAATAGTAATTGCTAAATTAAGATTATTCTTTTGCTTATTTTATTTATATTGTCAGACAGTAAAACATTTTACAAAATGTGTTAAATCAGCTGCACAAAGTTATTGGTATGCTGAAAATCCTATAAAATCGATAGATATAAAGATTTTACGTCTATCGTGATAAATATCGATATCGACTGGTATGAAAAAAAGATTATCGTAATTTTTTTTTTCCATATTGCTCAGCTCTATGTAGACTTCATCATAACTGACTTACTGGTGTTTCATGAAATAGTTAATTGTTTGTAGCAGTGGAGGCAAACATAGTTTCTTAAGGTTCAGAGCTCTGCATAGTTTTGTTTTAACCCTGTTTAATTCAATATTTGGTAGAAAATACATTTAAAATAAAAATTAATAAATAAATAAAAATGATATAGAAAATTATCTTTGTGATTTCAAGTGCACTTCAAGAAACAGTAAGTGATATAGTTTACATTTTTAAAACATTTTGCATTATGGGGTATATAATGTGCTGCAATTACCACAGCTGTTGTGCACACAACATATATACAGTGTACATGCATACATTTTTTATTTAATTATTTGTTGACATCTTGTTATATTTGCTGTGTTAGTAGATTACTAAAGTCAACATTAGATGCACATGTCTGTTTGTGCTTGCGAATGTTGTAAGTTGTAATGTTGTTTGCAAAACCAAATACCTGTAACCAAATAAATTCCTGCTTCGGTCTTAACTTTTTCCTATTTATACAGAAACCCACTTTGATCAAGCAGGTAGAAGCAGCATATTTGCTACAGCTACAGTTCCCTGCGATGCAAAAATGTACCTTTTAGCAAAGTAAAAATCAATGATCTGATAATTTAATCTGAAACTCACACACATTTTGGACTGAGTACTTATTATGCACATTGATAAAAGGGTAAAATTTGACCGGCATAAATGTAGAAGGAGACAGAAATAAAATGACATGTAACTTTACGGTATTACCAGTTAATGTGAAATTAAAACATAAGTTTGTGCTATTTAAAAAAAAAATTATTTTCATCGGGATGACCTGATGGTTTGCCCCTTCCATGTTTATCATTGTGCACAAGAAGAAGCAATAACTGCTTTATTCCTGATGTCATTCAGGGATGTTATTTTAGACCTATCTAGGCTATTGTGTATTTAACATAATATCATGTAGTCCTATAATGTGCATTTGAGGAAGCTACTGATTATGAAATCACTTTGAATGCGTGTGTGGCTGTGCACTTTTTCTGCTTTCACAATTGCCTATCACGACCATGTGTGCTGTATGTACATTATAAATAAAGCCAGGACACACATTTGTTATCCTCTGCAATTCATCTGTTCTTATGTTACTTATTTAGTGCTACAGCCAGGCACCCCAAGTTTCATACCTAAAGTTTACATATTACAAATTTACAACTATAAATTTTATAATTTATTACAACTATTAAAAACGGGGAATACGCTTAAGGGATAGTACAATTAATTAACTTTTTAGCAATGTATTATATATTTTCTGGGTGAAATGATGAAGATTATTAGGCTACTCAATTCAACTGCACTTTATATTTTAAGGCTTTTAATTAACTTAATTTGAACTGTTTTACTCGATTGTTGACTTGTAGTTTATTTATCGCATGGAATAAAGAGTCTACTAAATTACAGGAAAGTGTATATTCTGTGGACACAGAGCACTAAACCAAGTTAGTGGCGACATCTAGTGGCAGTGGAAGGTGGTTACTCCCTACATTAAAGTACTTCTGTACAAACCTATTAAATATTACCTAAATTACTATTAAACTGCTAAACACTAAATCTGATGAAACAAAACATTTAACTTAAATTGTCTTATTACTATCTATTATATATATTATTATTATCTATCTCTCTCTCTCTCCCTCTCTCTCTCTCTCTCTCTCTCTCTCTCTATATATATATATATATATATATATATATATATATATACACATACATACACATCTCATCTTCCTTTTTTGTCATAAGCTGATCACATGCTTGTTATATGCAATTGTCTGCATTACGATTTGTTAGTATGCGATTAATTTTTGCTATTCTCTGTGCAGATGCCTCGTACAAAAGGCTCTCAGCGATCCAAGGCTGCCAAGAAGAGGATAGCAGACCGGCTGGCTGCTGATCCTGAAGAGGTCCTGCCACCTCTTAAAAAAATGGCAGAAATACCTGAACGTTGTGTGTATCACAACGGCAAAAAAAACTCTGACAAAAGAAATGACAAAGGAAAAAATGACAAAGGAAAAAATGACACAAAGAATGATGCAAAAATGCCTGAAAAATACGCTCAAAGTCTCTTTCACCTAAACTCTCCTCTAAACCCTCTACCTAAAGTCTACTCTGATCCCAAGCCTGATCCTAAGCCTGAACAACATACTGAGATAACTATGAATGCTGTTTCTGAATTATCTCCACAGACTTCCATCATCAGAGGCTCTTTCCATCAAGGAGATATCTACTTCGGCCAGAATATGGGAAAGCAATGTGGTGCAAACAGTTTAATTGCAATTGTGATGTGTAAGATGAAAAGTGTTTTGCAGTGGAGCTCGAGTGATCTGGATTCTGTTCTGCTGAATGGTGATGAGCTGTACAGCGCCATGAAAAATGCTGGAAAAATCAACGATCCTGGACGAGGCTATATACGCGTTGATGAGCTGCCTGACACACACACAATAAATGATTGTACATTTTCAATAAAATATGATCAAACATTGTCTGGCCTTTTTGGTGTTGATGAATATGCAGAAGGTTTGCAAGGTTTTGCTATGTCTCTTGATGAAGCAGTGAATCAAGCTTTTCAGATGTGTGATGCATGTTTGGTAAATATTAATCTAAACATCTGTGCTGTTGTGAGACAACATTCCTGGTTTGCTGTAATAGATTCCCATTCACGCAGCTCTGATGGTACGTGTGCAACAGAAGGTAAAAGCTTAGTGGCATTTTATCCCAACATGGAGTGTCTGCTCATCCATCTCAAAAAACTTGGTGAGTCACTGTATGCAAACAACAGTCCCTTTGAGGTAACTGGCGTCAAGGCAAGTATAATAGCCGATGGTGAACGTGTTGAAAATGTAAAGCTGTCCGTGTGTGATGCAGTCTTGGAAAACGAAACTGAAATGCAACCTGATACAGTCCGTAGTAGCTGTGCAACGAACTTGAGCACAGGTGAAAATCATCAATTGGGATTGCATTCTGCATGTCGAACAAATGAAGACGCAGGTGATGTTGAATTCATTTTTCAAACAGATGGTGTCTCCTTTCAGTTTAGTCCGTTAACCATGCAGCAAGAAAAACACATTTGCTTAAAGCTATACTTGGTGCACAATGAAAAGGAACAATATCATTCAGATGCAATTGAAATGACTGAGCCTTGTCAAACAAAAAGTATTGTGGGTGATGGAAATTGCTTTTTTAGGGCTTTAACGTATGCCATAACAGGAAATGAAGTTGAACACAGAAAATGCCGGCTAAGTGTTGTTAATTACATTTTGCAGAATGAGCAGAAGTATAATAAGTTTCTTAGACATGGACACAGTTCTGTACCAGAATATATTGCTAAATCCAAAATGAGATTTCTGGGAACGTGGGCTACCGAACTTGAGATACAGGCTGCTTGTGACTTGATTGGTGCAGACATTTTTACATACACTAGAGAGAAATGGCTAAAATTTTCATCTTCAGCAGTATTGTCAAATAGACGTGCTCATTTAAAGAATGGAATTTATTTAAAACATGTGAATAACTGTCATTATGAAGTCGTGATATGTGTGAAAACAAAAAATGGGACTTGTGCTGGTATTTGTGCATCATCACTTGAACGACCAACAAACAATGTAAGTTCAAAACCTTCTTTAGACCGTTGTAAGCTTCGTAAGCAGAAATTCCAATACAACAATGACATTGATTTGAAAGAAATGAAACGAAGAGATAGCAGTGTAAAATACAAAGAAAACGAAAAACATAGAGAGAAGGTTAAGGAATATAGTGTTACAAAATACAGAGAAAATAAAAGACATAAAGACATTGTCAAAGATTACAGTGTTGCAAAATACAGAGAAAATGAAAAACATAGAGAGAATGTCAAACAGTACAGTGTTACAAAATACAGAGTAAATGAAGAGCATAGAGAAAACGTCAAAGACTACAGTGTTACAAAATACAGAGAAAATGAAGAACATAGAGAATCTGTGCAGAAGTACAGCATTGAAAAATATAAGGTAAATGAAATTCACAAAAACATGGTAATAGATTACAACAAGCAGAAATATAAAAATGATATTAGTTTTGTTCAAAGTATTAAAATGAGAAATACTATAAGGCAACAGGAAGCAGAGAACAAAAGAAAAGAGATTGACTTTGTGATTGAACAGTTCAAAGAAAAAATATCTACAGGTCCTGAATATGTTTGTTCTGTCTGTCATCGATTCTGCTTCAAAACACAGGTCAAACACTGCAATAAAAACAAATATTTTCAAAAATCAGAGCATGTTGGACTTATTGCAGAAAAATGTATAACACTAAATTATCTTCATAAATGTAACAAACACTGTAGCCAAAATTGTGAACATATTGACAGTACAGCTGCATATCTATGGATTTGTCACACATGTGATCGAAAAATATGCGAAGGTAAAATTCCTGCTGAAAGTGTATCAAATAATCTTGGTTTAGACCCTATTCCTGTCGAATTAAGCTGTTTAAACTCTCTTGAGCAACATTTAATAGCAAAGCATATTCCATTCATGAAAATGCTGGCTTTACCTCGAGGAGGACAGAATGGAGTTCATGGACCTGTGACTTGCGTGCCATCTAATGTAACAGAAACTGTGGACGTTTTACCAAGATCAGAAAATAATGATTATATGATACAAGTAAAGCTTAAAAGGAAACTGACATATAAAGGGCATTATGAATATAAATTTGTGCATACTGAAAGGATAAAAACGGCAATTTCGTATTTAAACAAAACAAACAAGTGGTATACAGACGTGAAATTTAACAATAGTTGGATTAATACTTTGAGTAAAGTTGAGGAAGAACAGATCAATGATAAAAGTGATAAAATGGAGTTTGATTTAGACGTATGTCAGGATATGTGTGTTGATGAACAGCACAATACTGAAAATGAGGATGAAGAGATGACTGATGAAACCCTTCATGACCGACAACAGCATGGTTTGTTTATGGATACATGTTTACAACCAGTGGACATTGCACAAGAGATGTTAGATCAACATTTTGATGACATTATGTCACTTGCTCCAGCAGAAGGCAACAATCCAGTTAGAGTGTTAATGGATGAAACTAATGAAGCTAAATGTTTTCCGGTTCTCTTCCCAAAAGGAACAGGAACTTTTCATGACATAAGACCTGAAAAATTAACACTATCCAGGTACTTAAACAACAGAATCTTAAATGCAGATAGACGTTTTGCCCAAAACATGGATTATATATTTTATGGCCAATATTTGTCTGAGCTTAATCAAGTTGTCTCAAATGTTTCTATTGCTTTGAGGAAGGGTTATGATACAAATAATACAAAGATTACTCCAGAAACACTGACAAACAAAGACTCACTTCAAAAGATTTTACATGCTGATCAGGGTTATAAATTCTTAAAGCCAATAAGAGGGAGTCCTGTTTTTTGGCAATCTGTGCAAAAAGATTTGTTTGCAATGGTTCGGCAGCTTGGGATACCAACATGGTTTTGTTCATTTTCATCAGCTGACCTGCGATGGCCAGAGCTAATGCAAACTATTGTAAAACAAGAGGGCTGTCAAACTCCCGTTGATGAACTGGACTGGTCAGATAGATGTGGGATGCTTCAGCGAAATCCAGTAACTGCTGCCAGAATGTTTGATCACAGGTTTCATTGCTTTCTGAAAGATGTCATTATGTCACCAGCTGAACCAATTGGAAAAATAATAGATTATTTCTATCGAATAGAATTCCAACAGCGTGGATCACCACATACACATTGTTTGTTTTGGGTTGAAAATGCACCTCAAGTGGACCGAGATGCTGATAATGAAGTAGTAGCTTTTGTTGACCGCTATGTAACCTGTCAAATGCCAAGTGAAGATGAAAATGAAATGTATGAGACAGTGAGAAGTGTCCAACAACACAGCAAAAGACATTCAAAAACATGCAGAAAGAAAGGCACTACATGTAGATTTAACTTTCCACGACCACCCAGCGGAAATACATTCATCGTAAGAAACAGCCAGACTGAAAATGACAAAAAAGAAACTAAAGGTAAAAAACATAAAACTACAGGAAAAAAATCAAATAGCTTTAATGAAATATCAAAAGACCAGGCTAAAGCTGTTATGGAAAAAGTAAAAGAATGTTTGTTGAACAACGACACTCTGTATGAATCAACTGACGCTTTCTTTGCATCTATTGGTATAAATCAAGAGATTTTTGAAGCTGCTTATAATAAAATGACAAAGAAAACAACTGTTGTTTTGAAGAGGAAGCCTGCTGATGTATGGGTGAATCAATATAATCCAGATCTTTTACGTTGTTGGAATGCAAACATGGATATACAGTTTGTTGTGGATGCTTACTCATGTATAGTATATATAATTTCATATATTTCTAAAGCAGAGAGAGAAATGGGATTATTGTTGGCAAATGCTCAAAAAGAAGCACACAAGCAAGGAAATACAGACGCTAAACAGGCTTTAAGAAAACTTGGAAGTGTGTTTTTACATAATAGAGAAGTTTCAGCTCAAGAGAGTGTTTATCGTTTGACTAACATGAAACTTAAACAAGGCTCAAGGAAAGTGGTTTTTATTCCAACTGGTAGTAACACAATAAAAATGAGTCTACCATTAAACAACATCCATAAAAAAGCTAAATGTGGAGAAAGTAATGACATATGGATGACAAGCATTACAGAGAGATACAGAGCTCGTCCAAAAACAGAAGAGTTTTCAGAAATGTGTTTAGCAACATTTGCTTCAGAATACAGAGTTTTGTCTAAATCTGAAAACTGTTCAGAAAGAATAATACTGGAAAATGACATGGGGTTTGTGAGAAAAAGAACTCGCACAGACTTTGCAGTCGTACGATATGCTCGATTCTCACCTACTAAAAATCCAGAAAATTATTATCAAAGTATCTTAGAGTTATTTCTGCCTCATTTTTTCCAAAGTCAACTGAAACCAACAAATTTTACTTCCCATAAGGAATTTTATGACACTGGATTTGTTACAATACAAAAAAATCAGACTGAATCTGTGAAAATCCTAGTAGATACAAACATGTCAAAGTTTGAAAAAGAAGCAGAGACCATACAGAAAGCTGAAGATGATTTAGAACAATATGGACAAATGGAAGATGCTTGGGCTCAAATCTGTCCAGAAGCAGAACTTGAGCGTTTTGAATGTCTAGATAGTAAAAAACAACAGATCGAAATTGAGGAAGGTGATGATGTCATACCTGATCTACTACCAAATGCTGGTGTTTTTGAAACAGAGCAAAATCCATCTGTCATAGCAAAAAAAGATGCAGTGGCTTTAATGCGTTCTTTGAATGAAAAACAATCACAAATCTTTTATAAAGTGCGGCAATGGTGTTTAGCAAAAGTACAAGGTGAAAATCCAGATCCATTCCACGTGTTCATATCTGGTCCTGGAGGTGTTGGAAAGTCTATCCTGATTAAATCAATACACTATGAAACATCTCGCATCTTGTCAAAATTATCTGAAAACCCAGGTGAGACACATGTCTTATTAACAGCTCCGACTGGTGTTGCTGCTTACAATATTAATGCTGCAACTATACACAGCACTTTCTCGATTGGAACAACCGCTGCACTGCCTTATCAACCTCTTGGAGATGACAAAATTAATTCTTTAAGGGTCAAATTTGGAAACCTTCAAATATTAATAATTGATGAAATTTCAATGGTAGATCATAAACTTCTAGTTTATATTCATGGTAGATTGAGGCAAATCAAACAAACAGGAGATTTTAAATCATTCGGGGGTGTATCCATAATTGCATGTGGAGATATGTATCAGCTAGGTCCTGTGAAAGGAAAACCACTTTACACTGAACCAATGAACTGTGTTAATCTGTGGGAAACAAACTTCAGTTTCACAGAACTTACAGAAATTATGCGCCAAAAAGATAAACAATTTGCAGAGTTATTAAGTCGCTTAAGAGTACGTAAAAAAGATGAACCAATGATTGAAGCAGACGTTACTATGCTGAAAAACTGTGAAACAGGAGATGGTGATGAATCTTCAGATATCCACATTTATGCAACTAACAGTGAAGTTGATATGCACAACATAACAATGTTACATAAAGTATGCTCTGACACAGTTATTGTCAATGCACAGGACTTTGAGAGAAATGCTAAAACTGGCCGCATGGAAAGAAAAGATGGGTTTCATTTCAGAGTTCAAAATACTTCTTTAGAAAAATCACTTGAATTAGCTGTCGATGCTCGAATAATGTTACTGAAAAACATTAATGTTTCAGATGGTCTTGTAAATGGAGTTTTTGGGACAATTAAAGACTTTTGTTATAAAGATGAAATTGAAACATTTCCATCAAAAATATATGTTGAATTTGATGATGAGCGAGTTGGTAAAGAAGCAAGAAAGAAAAATCCATGTTTAAAACCTGGTCTGGAAAAATGCACACCAATTGAACCTGAGGAAGAGAAGGTAACCAGCAGTGGTGGTGTCAGAAGACAGTTTCCTCTAAGATTAGCCTGGGCATGCACCGTTCACAAAGTACAAGGACTAACATTAGACAAAGCAGTTGTTTCAATGAAAAAAATATTTGCTCCAGGACAAGCATATGTAGCATTAAGCCGAGTGACAAGTATTGATGGACTCATAATTGAAGATTTTAATGAGAAAGTTATTTTTGCTAAAGACAACATTGAGAAAGCTCTACAAAGTATGCCTCCATTCATTTTTCCATGTAAAACAACAGGAAGTTTTAAATTTACTATAATGTTACACAATGTTGAAGGATTAATCCCACATATACTAGATATCCGACAAGATAACAGATATGTTGAAGCAGATATGATATGTGTAACGGAAACATGGCTAACATCAAATTATTCAGAGCATGCAGTCACTGTTGCTGGATACAATTTCCATTCCAAACCTCGAAGCACTGCATATGACACAAGTCAGGATTTTTTTGCTCAACTAAAAGAGGAAAATCGTGGTGGTGTTGGCATATATCACAGAGAAGAAATAAAAGTTGCTGTAGTTGATTTACCATGCATTAACATTGAATGTCTCATGTGCAATATACAACATTCAAACACAACTGTAGCAGTCGTATACAGACCACCAAAATATACTTTACCATTGTTTACAGACAATTTTATGAACTTGGTTAATCACATAAACAGCTTATCAGGTGGTAAAATAATTCTAGGAGACTTCAATGAGAACCTACTTGATAAATCCTTCATTCATAATGTCATGCAGGATTTTGGGTTCACACAAATAGTTAAAAGTGTAACAACTGAATATGGCACATTAATTGACCATGTATACATTAAAGATGTTGAGTTACATAAAATTAAGACTGAGATTATGCCCACATATTTCAGCTGTCATGAATGTGTTGTGATAAAATGGTCGATGTAATCTGTCCATAAAATGGGGGGAGGGGGATACAGAGGTGAATACAAGAAGTGGACAGCCTCTGTGGGAATTTATGCTGCCTTCACATGCTACCAGATAAATTAAAATTAAAACCAAGATTATAACCATATAAGAAACGTGATATTGGTTAAAAAATAAATTTAGTCACAAAAATGAAAATATTTCTGGTGGCATGTGAAGGCAGCATAAATGAATGGGGATTTTAGTAAATGCTGCCTTCACATGCTACCAGACAGTATTGTAAATTCCAGCTTCCTAGCATAAAATGTCATATGCAAGGACAATACAATATTTGTTATACAAAAATACTGAAATGTGTTTTGTTTTCAAGCTAAATCTTTTAGACAAAGAATTCAACAATCTTTCATTATAAAACAAACAAATAAACAATAGTAATTATAAAATACAAATAGAAATGAATAAAAAAAAAATAACTAAATCACACTTAAAAGACTTCAGAACAAGAAGTATGAAATTTCTGGTAGCATGTGAAGGCAGCTTGCACATTCATCTAGTTAAGTGCCCACCAGACACACTACAAGGCACTCTACACATCACATCTGCCACTGAACTGAACTATATATTTCCCGAACTGGTTACTGCCACCACCAGAGCCACAGCTGAAAGACCTCCAGCAGCCTGACCTGCCATGACTTCTGATTCTGACCCTCCTGACCCGCATGTTTCCTGACCCAAAATACCAAATTGACCTGTGTGATCTGAATCGCCAGTGCCTCCAGAACCATAGCTACCTGATCCACCAGGGATGTCTGACCTGCCTGTGCCTCCTGACCCAGAGCCACCTCATCCACCAGAGTTGTCGGACCTGTCTGTGCCTTCTGACCCAGAGCCCACAGATCTGTTACAGCTCCACAATATAGAGCCTCGGCAGCTCCACGTTCCAAGGTTGCCACCTGATCCACCAGGGTTATCTGACCTGCCTGTGCCTCCAGACCCAAAGTCCCCAGATCTGCAACAGCTCCACAATCCAGAGCCTCGGCAGCTTCACGTTCCAACGTCGCCACCTGATCCACCAGGGTTATCTGATCTGCCTGTGCCTCATCACCCAAAGGCCCCAAATACATTACAGCTCCACAATCCAGAGCCTCAACAGCTCCACGCTCCAAAGTTGCCACCTGATACACCAGGATTATCTGACCTGCCTGTGCCTCCTGACCCAGAGTCCACAGATCTGCTACAGCTCAAGAATCCAGAGCCTTAGCAACTCCAAGCTCTAAGGTTGCCACCTGATCCACCAGGATTGTCTGACATGCCTGTGTGTTCTGACCCAGAGCCCCCAAATCTGCTTGAGCTCCACAATCCACAACCTTAGCAGCTTCATGCTGCACGGCCTCCGCAGCTCCATGCTCCAGGGCCTCTACAGCTCCACTCTCCAAACTCACCTGCACTGCACTCATCTGCCTCTGCTTCACCTCCCTCCTGAACTGTTCACAAAGCATCTGGAAGTCTCACCTTGTGGGGAGGATATTTCAAAGTCACGCAGTTGAGTGCCCACTAGACATACTAGAGGGCACTAAACACATCACATCTGCCACTGGACTGAACTACATATCCCATTGTGCACTGACAACAGTTTCAGATGTCCTCTTGATTACACAATTACAGCTAAAGCTCGTCATGACTGATGCTTGGACTATGTATATATTTATATACAAACACACACACACACATCTGTTGTTGATTCTTGTTTCCAGATTGTATATTTCTAAGCATTTTCCTAGTCTTACATTACCATATTTTCACACTTTGTTTGTCAAAAATATTTATTTTTCTGCCTACTTCATCCTTTTTACCTGTCAAACCAACTACTCTTTGGATTATCTGTATGATACCATCTGCACCAATTTTGCCTGCTTGACCAATTTTAAATAAACAGCATTTGGACCTGACACATTGTTACAGTCACATTGCTGTTCTTTTTCACAATATTAGTTGTTGTTAAGGCCAAATACAGTATGATTTTTCACTTTAATTTGAACCTTTTAATTGTAGTTATTAATTAATTTAGGTTAGTTGATGTCTGTTTCAAACATGTATTTTTGGGGTGGGAAAACACTTTGTTGTAAGTTATTCAAGAACTCATAAAAAAGTAAAGTAATTTAGTTTTTTCGACATGTTTTATAATAATTACATTAATGGCATTATTATCAAGTAATATTTATATATAAACTCTATAAATCTTCAAATATAATATTACTCAATTGTAAATTCATAATCATAATATAACAAAACTGGGAAAAAATAATGTTTGTATATTAATTAGTAAGCCTTGACAATTACATTTTAAACAAAACAACAGTGATTTAGTAAACAATTGCAATGTTCTTGATTGCTATTCCACTGACTCTAAACTGTTAACAAAGTTAACAGGTCTATTAGTAACCAAAAAGTTTTCTTTTGCTGCATTCTAGTGGTGGTAATGGTGATTTCTAGCAATGATTAATAATGAAAAAATGTTTTTATAAACTTATTATCAGTTGATAAATTTAAAATTGAGCAAATTTGTTTACACAAATCAAATGTCAAATGTGCTTAAATATGTGTGTGACGTTCATATTTCTGTTTCAATGTACTTCTTTTGTTGTTGTACTTCTTTTGTTACAATGTCTTTCAGAAGAGCTTTCCAGAATGAATATATCTAACTGCATGTCAAATTAAGTTAATCGGATAAAAGGTTACTCAGACACAATGATTTTTCAATGCATTGCTCCACAATGTGGTCAGTATCTAAAAGTATTATGCTATAACTCTAGATTGACCTCTTGCATATGTGCAACAAGTTTGGTGAATATATTTTAATTAATTCATGAGTTATGGCTATTTTAGCTCTTCCCAACAAAAATGACAAAAAAAAAAAAAAAAACAGTGAAATAAGCTATTAGTGATCTCCTACTGCCATCTAGCGGCCATGGTGTAATTTATTTATGTGATTACGACCATTTTGGTGAGCACAAATATAAATTCCTTCTATGAATGAGCATGTTAAAACTATATAAAATAAAAATGTAGTATTTATTAAAATAATTAAAAATCTACAGAGTAAAAAGTGTGACAAGCTTTGAATAAATGTGATCTTAAATGCATTAACTGTGTTCAGGCCATGTCAGTTTGGGATTCAGAATGCATCATATTACTTTACATTCTTTGCTGCAGAGCAGTAAAAAACAATAAGTGGTCTGTTACTGCCATCTAGTGGCCACAGTTGTGATTTTTTATGCATTTTTTTAAAAAACAAGGTGTTTAATCATAGAACCAGTTTTGCCAATTAGAATTATTATGAAGAGGTTAACTGGGACTAAATTAGATGTTTAATGCATAACAGTGTTTACATCATGTCAAAATGTGATTCAGAATTATCCTAAATTTTATAGATTGAGCTAACAAATGTTTGATAAAACATTCCAGAAATGCAACTTCAGTTTTTACATATTGACAAATTTCTTATGAACATTTCGAGTGACCGCTTTTATGTCAAAGTGACCAGTGTAAACAGCCCTATGATATAATGTGCAGATTGAGTCATGGCACCTTAGACAGACACGGCATGTCAAATTTTAAGTTAATCAGATAAATGGTTACTCAGATTCAGTGATTTTACAATGTATAGCGCCAGCATGTGGCCAATGTCTATGAGTTTCATGCTATGAGCTTAGACTGACCTCTTGCATATGTGTAACAAGTTTGGTGAAGATATTTTAATTCATTCATGAGTTATGGCTATTTTAGCTCTTCTTAATAAAAATGACAAAAGAGCAGCGAATAAGCTATTAGTGATCTCTAGTGATCTCATCTAGTGGCCACAGTGTAATTTATTTATGTGATTACAGCCATTTAGGTGTGAATAAACATATCCCTTCTATGATTGAGCATGTTCTAACTATATAAAATAAAAATTTTGTATTTTATTAAAATAATTAAAAATCTACAGAGTAAAATGTGTGACAAGCTTTGACTAAATTTGATCTTAAATGCATTAACTGTGTTCATGTCATGTCAGTTTGGGATTCAGAATGCATTACATAACATTACATTACATTCTTTGCTACAGAGCAGTAAAATAATCAACAAGTGGTCTGTTACTGCCATTTAGTGGCCACAGTTGTGATTTTCTTTACACGTGTTTTAAAACAAGGTGTTTAATTATAGAAGCAGTTTTACATATTAGAATTATTATGAAGAGGTTAACTGGGACTAAATATGATGTTTAATGCATAACAGTGTTTACATCAGGTCAAAATGTGATTCAGAATTATCCTAAATGCAATTTTTCTGACTTTAAACTCAAAAAACAAAGGTATGCAAATGTTATGAACAATAAATAAGTGGTCTTGTGCTGACTTCTAGTGGTTCAATTTGGTAGGTGACCTTTAAAATCTGTTATAGTGGCTGAAATGATAGAATATTGAAAATTTGTTTTGAGACCTCTAAAACATCCAAAAAGGACAAAAACTTAACATGTAAATAATTTTAGTAATAGGCTTGTATCAGACTTGTGATAGTGTGTAAATGAAGCACATTTACTGCATTTTTAAGCCATTTTAGCAAGTTTTTAGGACCATTTCTACTATTATAGCGCCACCTATTGCCCGATCTCCACAAAATGTTGCAGGTTTCATCACATTGATATGCCACATGTGCTCATCAATTTCTGTGATGTTTTGGGTTTTCCTTATTGGTTCACAGGTATGTAGGTTCGTGTAGACACGCCCGCTTTGTAAATGAGCCTGTTACAGCTAATTAAAATGGAAAGTTCAACTTTTTTTTGATAATTATTGATCTGCTCAGTCCAGAGGTTCATACAACAGTGGTTTCGTTGCGATTGAACTAAAAACCAGGGACTAGTTCGCAAAAGTAGGTTTTGTTTATATTGATGTTTTTTTAATGAACAGTGTGAGTGACAGCAGTGGTTTTAGTGTCAAACTGTTCTGTATGAGCAGACCTATCATATGATATGTAGATTAAGTGTATTTGTGAAATAGTGTTTAAATGAAGCACATTTACTTTATTTTTAAGCCATTTGGCATGTTTTTAAGACTATTTTTGCTATTATAGCGCCACCTATGGTTTGATCTTCACAAAATTTTGCAAGTTTCTTCTCATTGATATGGCACATGTGCTTACCAATTTCTGTGATGTTTTGGGCTTTCCTTATTGGTTTACAGGCATGTAGGTTCGTGTGGACACGCCCTTTTTGTAAATTAGCCTGTTACAACTAGCCAAAGTGAAAAGTTCAACATTTTTTTGATAATTATTGATCTACTCAGTCCAGAGATTCTAACAACACTGGTTTCGTTGCGATTGAGTGAAAAACCAGGGACTAGTTCGCAAAAGTAGGTTTTTCATATGTTGATGAATATTTATTAAACGGTGTAAGTGACAGCAGTGGTTTTAGTGTCAAACTGTTCGGTATGAGCAGGCCTATCATATGATATGTATTTTGTGTGGTTGCGAAAAAGGTTGTGTAATGCACAACCTATTACACAGTAAAAATATGTAATATCGCCCCCTAGTGGCCGATTTCTTTCTAAATTCTTACAGATCTCTAGGACCGTGAGTTGAACATGCCCAGCAAGTTTCGTTCCGATCACCCATCGTTAACCCTGTTAAATGGCTGCTCAATTTTAATTGGCCAATGGCGGCCATGTTTTTTGAGGTATGCCAATGTCCTTATAGTATGTTATGACAACTTGGTCAAAGACACTGCATGCCAAATTTCAAGCTGATTGGACTAATGGCTGTAAGGTTAGAGCAATTTTTATGTTTTTTTAGCTTTATAGCGCCACCATGTGGTTAAAGTATGCGAGTTTTGCACTGTGACCTCAAGTTGACGTTATACATATGTGTTACAAGTTTGGTGATGATATCTTATTCCATTCAAAAGTTATAGCTGCAATTAGCATTTAGCTTCAATTAGCATCGAACATTTTTGTGTACTCTTTCGCGCGAGAATAAAAATTTCAACTTTTTTTTGATAATTATTGATATTCAGTGTCCAGAGAACATTTGAGAGCTGGTTTGGTTGAGATTGAGTGAAAAACCTAGGACTAGTTCGTAAAAGTAGGTTTCGGACAAATGGCGATGTAGCGGGAAAACGATGCGTCGTAGAGCAAAAATTTCTGGTATACACTTTTGTTCGGGCTAACCCAAGGATTGAAAAAATGTAAAGTTTTTGAGTCTACGACAAACGGTGAACGAACAGCGGTCAAAAATGTCCAAAATATTGGTTTTTGGCGCCATAGCGCCACCTATGGTCCGATTTGGCTGATCTTTGGTGAGGATGTAGTGTACCGGAGTACTACAATCTGGCCAAGTTTCAGCTCTCTCGGACTTACGGTTTGGTCTGGGCAATAGTGATTTCGGCAGAATAATAATAATAATAATAAAAAATATAGCTGCAAGCAGCAATTAACGGGGGTCAAGCAGTTTAGCAGGATACGGTTATATAGCAGTTAGGACGCCTGTAAGTAGTTTATTCGACAATGAAATATACGATAAGAGTGTTGGAGTTTATAGATTGAGCTAACAAACGTTTGATCAAACACTCCAGAAATGCAACATCAGTTTTTACATATTGACAAATTTTTAATGAACATTTCGAGTGACCGCTTTTATGTCAAAGTGACCAGTATAAGCAGCCCTATGATATAATGTGTAGATCAAGTCATGGCACCTTAGACAGAGACACGACATGTCAAATTTCTAGTTAATCAATAAACGGTTACTCAGATACAGTGATTTTACAATGTATAGCGCCATCATGTGGCCAATGTCTACGAGTTTTATGCTATGACCTTAGACTGACCTTTTGCATATGTGTAACAAGTTTGGTGAAGATATTTTAATTCATTCATGAGTTATGGCTATTTTAGCTCTTCTTAATAAAAATGACAAAAGAGCAGTGAATAAGCTATTAGTGATCTCCTACTGCCATCTAGTGGCCACGGTGTAATTTATTTATGTGATTACAGCCATTTAGGTGTGCATAAACATATCCCTTCTATAATTGAGCATGTTCTAACTATATAAAATGAAAAATTTGTAATTTATTAAAATAATTAAAAATCTACAGATAAAAAGTGTGAAAAGCTTTGACTAAATTTGATCTTAAATGGATTAACTGTGTTCATGCCATGTCAGTTTGGGATTCAGAATGCATTACATAACATTACATTACATTCTTTGCTACAGAGCAGTAAAATAAACAATAAGTGGTCTGTTACTGCCATCTAGAAGCCACAGTTGTGATTTTCTTTACATGTTTTAAAACAAGGTGTTTAATCATAGAACCAGTTTTGCCAATTAGAATTATTATGAAGAGGTTAACTGGGACCAAATTAGATGTTTAATGCATAACAGTGTTTACATCAGGTCAAAATGTGATTCAGAATGATCCTAAATGCAATTTCCCTGACTTTAAACTCAAAAAAATGTAAAACAACAAAGGTATGCAAATGTTTTGAACAATAAATAAGTGGTCTTGTTGTGACATCTAGTGGTTAGAAATGGTAGGTGACAGTTAAAAGTCTGTGTTATAGTGGCTAAAATGATAGAATACTGAAAATATGTGTTTTTGACACCTTTAAACATCCAAGATGGGCAAAAAAATTAACTTGTAAATCATTTCAGTGATAAGTGTGTAATTGAAGCACATTTACTGCATTTGCAAGCCATTTTAGCATGTTTTTAGGACCATTTCTACTATTATAGCGCCACCTATTGCCCAATCTCCACAAAATTTTGCATGTTTATTCACATTGATTTGCCACATCTGCTCACCAATTTCTGTGATGTTTTCGGTTTTCATTATTGGTTTACAGGCATGTAGGTTCGTGTAGACACGCCCCTTTTGTTAATGAGCCTCTTACAGCTATCTAAAATAGAAAGTTCAACTTTTTTTTGATAATTATTGATCTACTCAGTCCAGAGGTTTATACAACACTGGTTTCGTTGCGATTGAGTTAAAAACCAGGGACTAGTTTGCAAAAGTAGGTTTTGTTTATATTGATGTTTTTTTAATGAACAATTTGAGTGACAGCA
The DNA here is from genome assembly GCF_052040795.2 of Danio rerio. Taxonomy (NCBI): domain Eukaryota; kingdom Metazoa; phylum Chordata; class Actinopteri; order Cypriniformes; family Danionidae; genus Danio; species Danio rerio. The sequence goes on from NC_141044.1 coordinate 16,538,064, forward strand.
GTGGTTTTAGTCTCAAACTGTTCAGTTTGAGCAGAGCTATCATATGATATGTAGATTAAGTGTTTTTTGTGAAATAGTATGTAAATGAAGCAAATTTACTTTATTTTTAAGCGGTTTAGCATTATTTAAAGACTATTTTTGCTATTATAGCGCCACCTATGGTTTGATCTTCACAACATTTTGCAAGTTTCATCTCGTTGATATGCCACATGTGCTCACCAATTTCTGTGTTGTTTTGGGCTTTCCTTATTGGTTTACAGGCATGTAGGTTCGTCTGGACACGCCCCTTTTATAAATTAGCCTGTTACAGCAAGCCAAAGTGAAAAGTTCAACTTTTTTTTGATAATTATTGATCTACACAGTCCAGAGATTCTAACAACATTGGTTTCGTTGCGATTGAGTGAAAAACCAGGGACTAGTTCGCAAAAGTAGGTTTTTCCTATATTGATGAATATTTAACGAACGGTGTAAGTGACAGCAATGGTTTGAGTGTCAAACTGTTCGGTATGAGCAGGCCTATCATATGATATGTAGTTTGTGTGGTTACGCAAAAGGTTGTGTGATACACAACCCATTACACCTTAAAAATGCGTAAAATCGCCCCCTAGTGGCCGATTTCTTTCAAAATTCTTACAGACCTCTAGGACCGTGAGTCGAACATACCCAGCGAGTTTCGTTCCGATCGCTGATCGTTAACCTTGTTAAATGGCTGCTCAATCTTTATTGGCCAATGGCGGCCATGTTTTTTGAGATGTGCCAATGTCCTTATAATATTTCATGGCAAACTGGTCAAAGACACTGCATGCCAAATTTCAAGCTGATCGGACTAACGGTTGTAAGGTTAGGGTCATTTTATGGTTTTTAAGCTTTATAGCGCCACCATGTGGCTAAAGTCTGCGGGTTTTGCAGTGTCACCTCAAATTGAGCTTATACATGTGTGTACCAAGTTTGGTGATGATATCTCATTCTGTTCAAAAGTTATAGCTCCAATTAGCATTTAGCTTCAATTAGCATCAAACATTGTTGTGTACTGTTTCGAGTGAGAATAAAAATGTCAACTTTTTTTTGATAATTATTGATATTCAGTGTCCAGAGAACATTTGAGAGGTGGTTTGGTTTAGATTGAGTGAAAAACCTAGGACTAGTTCGCAAAAGTAGGTTTCGGACAAAACGCGATGTAGCGGGAAAACGGTGCGTCGTAGAGCAAAAAGTGCAGTTGTGCACTTTTGTTAGGGCTAACCCAAGGATTCAAAAAATGTAAAGTTTTTGAGTCTACGACAAACGGTGAACGTATAGCGGCCAAAAATGTCCAAAATGTTGGTTTTTGGCGCTGTAGCGCCACCTATGGTCCGATTTGGCTGATCTTTGGTGAGAATGTAGTGTACCGGGGTACTACGATCTGGCCAAGTTTCAGCTCTCTCGGCCTTACGGTTTGGTCTGGGCAATAGTGACTTCGGCAGAATAATAATAATAATAAAAATCCTAACAAATACAATAGGGTTTCAGCGCTACGCGCTTGACCCCCTAAATATAGCTGCAAGCAGCAATTAACGGGGGTCAAGCAGTTTAGCAGGGTAAGGTCATATAGCAGTTAGGACGCCTGTAAGTAGTTTATTTGACAATGAAATATACGATTACAGTGTTAGAGTTTATAGATTGAGCTAACAAACGTTTGATTAAACACTCCAGAAATGCAACATCAGTTTTTACATAATGACAAATTTCTTATGAACATTTCGAGTGACCGCTTTTATGTCAAAGTGACCAGTATAAGCAGCCCTAAGATAAAATGTGTAGATCGAGTCATGGCACCTTAGACAAAGACACGGCATGTCAAATTTCTAGTTAATCAGATAAATGGTTACTCAGATACAGTGATTTTACAATGTATAGCGCCACCATGTGGCCAATGTCTACGAGTTTCATGCTATGACCTCTGATTAACCTCCTGCATATGTGTAACAAGTTTGGTGTAGATATTTCAATCCATTCATGAGTTTTGGCTATTTTAGCTCTTCCCAACAAAAATGACAAAACTATATAACTATATGAACTAATAATTTTGTGTTTTATTAAAAGAATTTAAAAATCTACAGAGTAAAAGGTGTGACAAGCTTTGACAAAATTTAATCTTAAATGCATTAATTGTGTTCAGTTCATGTCAATTTGGGATTCAGAATGCATTACATTACATTACATTCTTTGCTACAGAGCAGTAAAATAAACTATAAACTATAAGTGGTCTGTTACTGCCATCTAGTGGACACAGTTGTGATTTTCTTTACAAATGTTTTAAAACTAGGTGTTTAATTATAGAACCAGTTTTACCTAGTAGAATTATTACACAGATGTTAACTGTGACCAAATTAGATGTTTAATGCATAACAGTGTTTACATCATGTCAAACTGTGATTCAGAATGATCCTAAATGCAATTTCCCTGACTTTAAACTCAAAAAAATGTAAAACAACAAAGGTATGCAAATGTTATGAACAATGAATAAGTGGTCTTGTTGTGACATCTAGTGGTTAGAAATGGTAGGTGACAGTTAAAAGTCTGTGTTATAGTGGCTAAAATGATAGAATACTGAAAATATGTGTTTTTAAGACATTTAAACATCCAAGATGGGCAAAAAAAACAACAACTTGTAAATCATTTCAGTGATAGGTTTGTAAATGAAGCACATTTACTGCATTTTTAAGCCATTTTATGATGTTTTTAGAACCATTTCTACTATTATAGCGCCACCTATTGCCCGATCACCACAAAATTTTGCATGTTTATTCGCATTGATATGCCACATGTGCTCATCAATTTCTGTGATGTTTTGGGTTTTTCTTATTGTTTAACAGGCATGTAGGTTCGTGTAGACACGCCCCTTTTGTAAATGAGCCTGTTACAGCTATCTAAAATGGAAAGTTCAACTTTTTTTTGATAATTATTGATCTACTCAGTCCAGAGGTTCATACAACACTAGTTTCGTTGCGATCGAGTTAAAAACCAGGGACTAGTTCGCAAAAGTAGGTTTTGTTTATATTGATGTTTTTTTAATGAACGGTGTGAGTGACAGCAGTGGTTTTAGTCTCAAACTGTTCAGTATGAGCAGACCTATCATATGATATGTAGATTAAGTGTATTTGTGAAATAGTGTTTAAATGAAGCACATTTACTTTATTTTTAAGCCATTTGGCATGTTTTTAAGACTATTTTTGCTATTATAGCGCCACCTATGGTTTGATCTTCACAAAATTTTGCAAGTTTCTTCTCATTGATATGGCACATGTGCTCACCAATTTCTGTGATGTTGTGAGTTTTCCTTATTGGTTTAGAGGCATGTAGGTTCGTGTGGACACGCCCCTTTTGTAAATTAGCCTGTTACAGCTAGCCAAAGTGAAAAGTTCAACTTTTTTTTGATAATTATTGATCTACTCAGTCCAGAGGTTCATACAACACTGGTTTCATTGCGATTGAGTTAAAAACCAGGGACTAGTTCGCAAAAGTAGGTTTTGTTTATATTGATGGTTTTTTAATGAACAGTTTGAGTAACAGCAGTGGTTTTAGTCTCAAACTGTTCAGTATGAGCAGACCTATCATATGATATGTAGATTGAGTGTTTTTTGTGAAATAGTGTGTAAATGAAGCACATTTACTTCATTTTTAAGCGATTTAGCATTATTTAAAGACTGTTTTTGCTATTATAGCGCCACCTATGGTTTGATCTTTACAAAATTTTGCAAGTTTCATCTCGTTGATATGCCACATGTGCTCACCAATTTCTGTGTTGTTTTGGGCTTTCCTTATTGGTTTACAGGCATGTAGGTTCGTGTGGACACGCCCCTTTTGTAAGTTAGCCTGTTACAGCTAGCCAAAGTGAAAAGTTCAACTTTTTTTTGATAATTATTGATCTACACAGTCCAGAGATTCCAACAACACTGGTTTCGTCGCGATTGAACTAAAAACCAGGGACTAGTTCGCAAAAGTAGGTTTTTCCTATATTGATGAATATTTAACGAACGATGTAAGTGACAGCAGTGGTTTGAGTGTCAAACTGTTCGGTATGAGCAGGCCTATCATATGATATGTATTTTGTGTGGTTGCGCAAAATGTTGTGTGATACACAACCCATTACACACTAAAAATACGTAAAATCGCCCCCTAGTGGCCGATTTCTTTCAAAATTCTTACAGACCTCTAGGACCATGAGTCGAACATGCCCAGCGAGTTTCGTTTCGATCACTCATCGTTAACCTTGTTAAATGGCTGCTCAATTTTAATTGGCCAATGGCGGCCATGTTTTTTGAGATATGCCAATGTCCTTATAGTATGTTATGACAAGTTGGTCAAAGACACTGCATGCCAAATTTCAAGCTGATCGGACTAATGGCTGTAAGGTTAGAGTAATTTATATGTTTTTTCAGCTTTATAGCGCCACCATGTGGCCAAAGTCTGCGGGTTTTGCAGTGTCACCTCAGATTGAACTTATGGATGTGTGTACCAAGTTTGGTGATGATGTCTCATTTAGTTCAAAAGTTATAGCTCCAATTAGCATTTAGCTTCAATTAGCGTCGAACGTTGTTGTGTACTGTTTCGAGTGAGAATAAAAATGTCAACTTTTTTTTGATAATTATTGATATTCAGTGTCTAGAGAACATTTGAGAGGTGGTTTGGTTTAGATTGAGTGTAAAACCTAGGACTAGTTCGCAAAAGTAGGTTTCGGACAAATCGCGATGTAGCGGGAAAACGGTGCGTCGTAGAGCAAAAAGTTCAGCTGTGCACTTTTGTTGGGGCTAACCCAAGGATTGAAAAAATGTAAAGTTTTTGAGTCTACGACAAACGGTGAAGGTATAGCGGTCAAAAATGTCCAAAATCTTGGTTTTTGGCGCCATAGCGCCACCTATGGTCCGATTTGGTTGATCTTTGGTGAGAACGTAGTGTACCGGAGTACTACCATCTGGCCAAGTTTCAGCTCTCTCGGCCTTACGGTTTGGTCTGGGCAATAGTGACTTCGGCAGAATAATAATAATAAATATAGCCGCAAGCGGCGATTAACGGGGTTCGAGCATTTGGCAACCTAATAGCCATTTAGGCAATTTAGATGTAGGACAACCCAACATTTAAGGCTGACCCTAAAGAAATCCATGATGTAATGTAATAAATGGTAAAAATATAAAGCCTACATAAATGAAGTGGTGACCTGGTACTAAATCTGCTTTTAAATGCAATAACAGAGTTTATGCCATGTCAAGATGTGATTCAGAATGATCTTTAATGGAAATTTAGTGACTTTAAACCAACATTATGAGGTGTTGAGCTGTCATCTAGTGGTTTATATTAGTAATGCATGTTTATATCCTTTGTGGAAGCATATGAACACACTCTGCTCTTTAAATAAATATATCAAGCTCATTTATGCACAAAAGTTCAATTGTTTTTCATAATTACTGATTTAGACAGTCCAGACATTTATACAACAATGATTTTGTTCAATTTGAGCAAAAAAGCAGGGACGAGTTCATAAAAGTATTGTTTGAAATAATGGTGAATAATAAATGGATGGTCTGAGTTACAGCAGTGGATTTCATGCCAAAGTGATCAGAATGTGCAGGCCTGTCATATAATATCTCAGATCAAGTATATTTGTGAAAAGCTGTCTACAATAAACACATATTATACAAATTATGGTCAAATAGCAATGGAAATGAGTGTTTTTGAGACCTTTTCTACTGTTATAGCGCCACCTATTGACCTATCTTCACAAAATTTTGCATGCTTGTTAAGAATCACATCTCAGATGTGCATACCTGATTTCACGAAGTTTTCAGTTTTCCTTATGCATTTACATGCATTTAGGTCAATATAAGACACACCCCTTTTGTAAATGAGCCATTTATAGCTCCCAAAAGAGGAAAGTTCAACTCATTTCAATAACTATTGATCTGCTCAGTTCAGAGATTCATACAACACTGGTTTCGTGGTGATTGAGCGAAAAACCAGGGACTAGTTCGCAAAAGTAGTTTTTTCATATATTAATTAATATTTAATGAATAGATTGAGTGACATCAGTGGTTTTAGTGTCAGACTGTTCGGTATGAGCAGCCCTATCATATGATATGTATCTTGTGTGGCTGTGCAAAACTTTGTGTAATAACCAATCAATTACAACTTCAAAAAACACAAAATCGCCCCCTAGTGGCGGATTTCTTTTAAAATTCTTACAGACCTCTAGGACCATGAGTCGAACATGCCCACCGAGTTTCGTTTTGATCACTCATCGTTAACCTAGTTTAATGGCTGTTTAATCTTAATTGGCTAATGGCGGCCATGTTTTTTGAGATATGCCAATGTCCTTATAGTATGTCATGACACGTTAGACAAAGACACTGCATGCCAAATTTCAAGCTGATTGGACTAATGGTTGTGAGGTTAGAGTCATTTTTAAGTTTTTTAGGCTTTATAGCGCCACCTTGAGGCCAAAGTTTGCGGGTTTTGCACTGTGACCTCAAATTGACCTTATACATGTGTGTACCAACTTTGATGAAGATATCTCAATCCGTTCAAAAGTTACAGCTACAATTAGCTTTTAGATTACATTAGCATGTTACTTTTTTGCGTACGGTTTCGCGTGAAATCAACATTTCAACTTTCTTTCAATAACTTTTGCTATTCAGTGTCCAGAGAACATTTCTACACTGGTTTGGTTCAGATTGGGTGAAAACCCTAGGACTAGTTCGCATAAGTAGGTGTCGGACAAGTCGCGATGTAGCGGAAAAACGGTGCGTCGTAGAGAAAATCTGAGTGACTCCACTTTTGTTCGTGCTGACGCAAGGATTCCAAATATGTAAAGTTTTTGAGCCTACGACAAACGGTTTAGAAATGGCGGCCAAATTACTAAATTTTTTTTGTTTTTAGCGCTGTAGCGCCACCTATGGCCCGATTTTGACGAGCCTTTGGATCTGAGTAGCGGTGAGGAGTACTACCATCTGACCAAGTTTGAAGCCAATAGGCCTTACGGTTTGGCCTGGGCAATAGTGATTATGGCAGAAGTAAAATAATAATAATAATAATAATAATAATAAAAATTCTTACAAAAACAATAGGGTTTCAGCGCTTCGCGCTCGAACCCCTAATAATAAATATAGCTGCAAGCAGCAATTAACGGGGGTCAAGCAGTTTAGCAGGGTAAGTTTAAATAGCAGTTAGGACGCCTGTAAGTAGTTTATTCGACAATTAAATATATGATCAGAATGTTAGAGTTTATAGATTGAGCATGAACATTTTGATTGACCATAATTATGTCAAAGTATTCAGTATAAGCAGCCATATGATATAATTTGTAGATCGAGTCATGGCACCTTAGACAAAGACACGACATGTCAAATTTTAAGTTAATCAGATAAATGGTTACTCAGATAAAGTGATTTTACAATATATAGCGCCATCATGTGGCCATTGTCTACGAGTTTTATGCTTTGACCTTAGACTGACCTCTTGCATATGTGTAACAAGTTTGGTGAAGATATTTTAATTCCTTCATGAGTTATGGCTATTTTAGCTCTTCTTAATAAAAATGAAAAAAGAGCAGTGAATAAGCTATTAGTGATCTCCTACTTCCATCTAGTGGCCACGGTGTAATTTATTTATGTGATTACAGCCATTTAGGTGTGCATAAACATATCCCTTCTATAATTGAGCATGTTCTAACAGTATAAAATGAAAAATTTGTATTTTATTAAAATATTTATAAATCTACAGAGTAAAAAGTGTGAAAAGCTTTAACTAAATTTGATCTTAAATGGATTAACTGTGTTCATGCCATGTCAGTTTGGGATTCAGAATTACATTCTTTGCTATAGAGCAGTAAAATAAACAATAAGTGGTCTGTTACTGCCATCTAGAAGCCACAGTTGTGATTTTCTTTACATATTTTTTAAAACAAGGTGTGAACCAGTTTTACCAATTAGAATTATTATGAAGAGGTTAACTGGGACCAAATTAGATGTTTAATGCATAACAGTGTTTACATCAGGTCAAAATGTGATTCAGAATGATCCTAAATGCAATTTCTCTGACTTTAAACTCAAAAAATGTAAAACAACAAAGGTATGCAAATGTTTTGAACAATAAATAAGTGGTCTTGTTGTGACATCTAGTGGTTAGAAATGGTAGGTGACAGTTAAAAGTCTGTGTTATAGTGGCTAAAATGATAGAATATTGAAAATATGTGTTTTTGAGACCTTTAAACATCCAAGATGGACAAAAAAATAACTTATAAATCATTTCAGTGATAAAAGTGTAAATGAAGCACATTTACTTCATTTTTAAGCCATTTTAGCATGTTTTTAGAACCATTTCCACTATTATAGCGCCACCTATAGACCGATCTTTACAAAATTTTGCATGTTTATTCACATTGACATGTCACATGTGCTCACCAATTTCTGTGATGTTTTGGCTCTTCCTTATTGGTTTCCAGGCATGTAGGTTTGTGTAGACACGCCCCTTTTGTTAATGAGCCTGTTACAGCTATCAGAAGTGAAAAGTTCAACATTTTTTTGATAATTATTGATCTACTCAGTCCAGAGGTTCATACAACACTGGTTTCGTTGCAATTGAGCTAAAAACCAGGGACTAGTTCGCAAAAGTACGTTTTGTACATATTAATGGTTTTTTAATGAACAGTTTGAGTAACAGCAGTGGTTTTAGTGTCAAACTGTTCGGTATGAGCAGACCTATCACATGACATGTAGATTAAGTGTATTTGTGAAATAGTGTTTAAATGAAGCATATTTACTTTATTTTTAAGCCATTTGGCATGTTTTTAGGACTATTTTTGCTATTATAGCGCCACCTATGGTTTGATCTTCACAAAATTTTGCATGTTTCTTCTCATTGATATGCCACATGTGCTCACCAATTTCTGTGATGTTTTGAGTTTTCCTTATTGGTTTACAGGCATGTAGGTTCGTGTGGACACGCCCCTTTTGTAAATTAGCCTGTTACAGCTACCTAAAGTGAAAAGTTCAACTTTTTTTTGATAATTATTGATCTACACAGTCCAGAGATTCCAACAACACTGGTTTCGCTGCGATTGAGTGAAAAACCAGGGACTAGTTCGCAAAAGTAGGTTTTTCAGATGTTGATGAATATTTAATGAACAGTGCGAGTGACAGCAGTGGTTTTAGTGTCAAACTGTTCGGTATAAGCAGGCCTATCATATGATATGTATTTTGTGTGGTTTTGCAAAAGATTGTGTGATACACAACCCGTTACACCTTAAAATTGCGTAAAATCGCCCCCTAGTGGCCGATTTTTTTCAAAATTCTTACAGACCTCTAGGTCCATAAGTCGAACATACCCAGCGAGTTTCGTTTCGATCGCTGATCGTTAACTTTGCTAAATGGCTGCACAATTTTAATTGGCTAATGGCGGCCATGTTTTTGGAGATGTGCCAATGTCCTTATAATATGTTATGGAAAACTGGTCAAAGACACTGCATGCCAAATTTCAAGCTGATCGGACTAACGGTTGTAAGGTTAGGGTCATTTTTTGATTTTTAAGCTTTATAGCGCCACCATGTGGCCAAAGTCCGCTGATTTTGCACTGTGACCTCAAATTGAGCTTATACATGTGTGTACCAAGTTTGGTGATTATATCTCATTCCGTTCAAAAGTTATAGCTGCAATTAGCATTTAGCTTCAATTAGCATCGAATATTGTTGTGTACTGTTTCGAGTGAGAATAAAAATGTCAACTTTTTTTTGATAATTATTGATATTCAGTGTCCAGAGAACATTTGAGAGCTGGTTTGGTTTAGATTGAGTGAAAAACCTAGGACTAGTTCGCAAAAGTAGGTTTCGGACAAATTGCGATGTAGCACGAAAACGGTGCGTCGTAGAGCAAAAATTTCTGCTATACACTTTTGTTCGGGTTAATCCAAGGATTCAAAAAATGTAAAGTTTTTAAATCTACGACAAACGGTGAACGTATAGCGGACAAAAATGTCCAAAAAGTGGGTTTTTGGCGCAATAGCGCCACCTATGGTCTGATTTGGCTGATCTTTGGCCAGAACGTAGTGTACCGGGGTACTACTATCTGGCCAAGTTTCAGCTCTCTCGGCCTTACGGTTTGGTCTGGGCAATAGTGACTTCGGCAGAATAATAATAATAATAATAATAATAATAATAATAAAAATCTTAACAAAAACAATAGGGTTTCAGCGCTTCGCGCTTGACCCCCTAATAAATATAGCTGCAAGCAGCAATTAACGGGGGTCAAGCAGTTTAGTAGGGTAGGGTCATATAGCAGTTAGGACGCCTGTAAGTAGTTTATTCGACAATGAAATATACGATTAGAGTGTTAGAGTTTATAGATTGAGCTAACAAATGTTTGATTAAACACTCCAGAGAAGCAATTTCGGTTTTTACATATTGACAAACTTTTAATGAACATTTTGAGTGACCGCTTTTATGTCAAAGTGACCAGTATAAGCAGCCCTATGATATAATGTGTAGATCGAGTCATGGCACCTTAGACAAAGACACGGCATGTCAAATTTCTAGATAATTAGATAAATGGTTACTCAGATACAGTGATTTTACAATGTATAGCGCTACCATGTGGCCAATGTCTACGAATTTCATGCTATGACCTCTGATTAACCTCTTGCATATGTGTACCAAGTTTGATGTAGATATTTCAATCCATATACGAGTTATGGCTATTTTAGCTCTTCCCAACAAAAATGACAAAACTATATAACTACATAAACTAATAATTTTGTGTTTTATTAAAAGAATTTAAAAATCTACAGAGTAAAAGGTGTGACAAGCTTTGACAAAATTTAATCTTAAATGCATTAACTGTGTTCAGTTCATGTCAATTTGGGATTCAGAATGCATTACATAACATAACATTACATCACATTCTTTGCTACAGAGCAGTAAAATAAACTATAAACTATAAGTGGTCTGTTACTGCCATCTAGTGGCCACAATTGTGATTTTCTTTACAAATGTTTTAAAACAAGGTGTTTAATTATAGAACCAGTTTTGCCTATTAGAATTATTACACAGAGGTTAACTGTGACCAAATTAGATGTTTAATATATAACAGTGTTTATATCAGGTCAAAATGTGATTCAGAATGATCCTAAATGCAATTTCCCTGACTTTAAACTCAAAAAAATGTAAAACAACAAAGGTATACAAATGTTATAAACAATAAATAAGTGGTCTTGTTGTGACATCTAGTGGTTAGAAATGGTAGGTGACAGTTAAAAGTCTGTGTTATAGTGGCTAAAATGATAGAATATTGAAAATATGTCTTTTTGAGACCTTTAAACATCGAAAATGGGCAAAAAACAAACAAATTTGTAAATCATTTCAGTGATAGGTGTGTAAATGAAGCACTTTTTCTGCAGTTTTAAGCCATTTTATGATGTTTTTAGAACCATTTCTACTATTATAGCGCCACCTATTGCCCAATCTCCACAAAATTTTGCATGTTTATTCGCATTGATATGCGACATGTGCTCACTAATTTTTGTGATGTTTTGCCTCTTCCTTATTGGTTTACAGGCATGTAGGTTCGTGTAGACACGCCCCTTTTGTAAATGAGCCTGTTACAGCTAGCCAAAGTGAAAAGTTCCACTTTTTTTTTGATAATTATTGATCTAGATAGTCCAGAGATTCTAACAACACTGGTTTCGTTGCGATTGAGTGAAAAACCAGGGACTAGTTCGCAAAAGTAGGTTTTGTTTGTATTGATGGTTTTTTAAACAACAGTTTGAGTAACAGCAGTGGTTTTAGTGTCAAACTGTTCAGTATGAGCAGACCTGTCATATGATATGTAGAATAAGTGTATTTGTGAAATAGTGTTTAAATGAAGCACATTTACTTTATTTTTAAGCCATTTGGCATGTTTTTAAGACTATTTTTGCTATTATAGCGCCACCTATGGTTTCATCTTCACAAAATTTTGCAAGTTTCATCTCGTTGATATGCCACATGTGCTCACCAATTTCTGTGATGTTTTGGGCTTTCCTTATTGGTTTACAGGCATGTAAGTTCGTGTGGACACGCCCCTTTGGTAAATTAGCCTGTTACAGCTAGCCAAAGTAAAAAGTTCAACTTTTTTTTGATAATTATTGATCTACACAGTCCAGAGATTCCAACAACACTGGTTTCGTCGCGATTGAACTAAAAACCAGGGACTAGTTCGCAAAAGTAGGTTTTGTCTATATTGATGCATATTTAACGAACGGTGCAACTGACAGCAGTGGTTTTAGTGTCAAACTGTTCGGTATGAGCAGGCCTATCATATGACATGTATTTTGTGTGGTTTTGCAAAAGGTTTTGTGATACACAACCCATTACACCTTAAAATTGCGTAAAATCGCCCCCTAGTGGCCGATTTCTTTCAAAATTCTGACAGATCTCTAGGTCCATAAGTCGAACATACCCAGCGAGTTTCGTTCCGATTGCTCATCGTTAACCTTGCTAAATGGCTGCACAATTTTAATTGGCTAATGGCGGCCATGTTTTTTGAGATGTGTCATTGTCCTTATAATATGTCATGGCAAACTGGTCAAAGACACTGCATGCCAAATTTCAAGCTGATCGGACTAACGGTTGTAAGGTTAGGGTCATTTTATGGTTTTTAAGCTTTATAGCGCCACCATGTGGCTAAAGTCCGCTGTTTTTGCACTGTCACATCAAATTGAGCTTATGCATGTGTGTACCAAGTTTGGTGATGATATCTCATTCCGTTCAAAAGTTATAGCTCCAATTAGCATTTAGCTTCAATTAGCATCGAACATTGTTGTGTACTGTTTCGAGTGAGAATAAAAATGTCAACTTTTTTTTGATAATTATTGATATTCAGTGTCCAGAGAACATTTGAGAGCTGGTTTGGTTTAGATTGAGTGAAAAACCTAGGACTAGTTCGTAAAAGTAGGTTTCGGATAAATCGCGATGTAGCGCGAAAACGGTGCGTCGTAGAGCAAAAATTTCTGCTATACACTTTTGTTCAGGTTAACCCAAGGATTCAAAAAATGTAAAGTTTTTGAGTCTACGACAAACGGTGAACGATAAGCGGCCAAAAATGTCAAAAAAGTGTTTTTTTGGCGCCATAGCGCCACCTATGGTCTGATTTGGCTGATCTTTGGCCAGAACGTAGTGTACCGGGGTACTACCATCTGGCCAAGTTTCAGCTCTCTCGGCCTTACGGTTTGGTCTGGGCAATAGTGACTTCGGCAGAATAATAATAATAATAATAATAAATATAGCTGCAAGCAGCAATTAACGGGGGTCAAGCAGTTTAGCAGGGTAAGGTCATATAGCAGTTAGGACGCCTGTAAGTAGTTTATTCGACAACGAAATATACGATTAGAGTGTTAAAGTTTATAGATTGAGCTAACAAACGTTTGATTAAACACTCCAGAGAAGCAACTTCGATTTTTACATATTGACAAATTTTTAATGAACATTTCGAGTGACCGCTTTTATGTCAAAGTGACCAGTATAAGCAGCCCTGTGATATAATGTGTAGATCGAGTCATTGCACCTTAGACAAAGACACGACATGTCAAATTTTAAGTTAATCAGATAAATGGTTACTCAGATACAGTGATTTTACAATGTATAGCGCCATCTTGTGGCTAATGTCTGCGAATTTCATGCTATGACCTCTGATTAACCTCTTGCATATGTGTGACAAGTTTGGTGTAGATATTTCAATCCATTCATGAGTTATGGCTATTTTAGCTCTTCCCAACAAAAATGACAAAACTATATAACTATATAAACTAATAATTTTGTGTTTTATTAAAAGAATTTAAAAATCTACAGAGTAAAAGGTGTGACAAGCTTTGACAAAATTTAATCTTAAATGCATTAACTGTGTTCAGTTCATGTCAATTTGGGATTCAGAATGCATTACATAACATAACATTACATCACATTCTGTGCTATAGAGCAGTAAAATAAACAATAAGTGGTCTGTTACTGCCATCTAGTTGCCACAGTTGTGATTTTCTTTACATATGTTTTAAAACAAGGTGTTTAATTATAGAACCAGTTTTACCTATTAGAATTATTATGAAGAGGTTAACTGTGACCAAATTAGATGTTTAATGCATAACAGTGTTTATATCAGGTCAAAATGTGATTCAGAATGATCCTAAATGCAATTTCCCTGACTTTAAACTCAAAAAAATGTAGAACAACAAAGGTATGCAAATATTATGAACAATAAATAAGTGGTGTTGTTGTGACATCTAGTGGTTAGAAATGGTAGGTGACAGTTAAAAGTCTGTGTTATAGTGGCTAAAATGATAGAATATTGAAAATATGTGTTTTTGAGACCTTTAAACATCCAAGATGGGCAAAAAAAACAACAACTTATAAATCATTTCAGTGATAGGTGTGTAAATGAAGCACATTTACTGCATTTTTAAGCCATTTTATGATGTTTTTAGAACCATTTCTACTATTATAGCGCCACCTATTGCCCGATCACCACAAAATTTTGCATGTTTATTCGCATTGATATGCCACATGAGCTCATCAATTTCTGCGATGTTTTGGGTTTTTCTTATTGGTTTACAGGCATGTAGGTTCGTGTAGACACGCTCCTTTTGTAAATGAGCCTGTTACAGCTATCTAAAATGGAAAGTTCATCTTTTTTTTGATAATTATTGATCTACTCAGTCCAGAGATTCTAACAACACTGGTTTCGTTGCGATTGAACTAAAAACCAGGGACTAGTTCGCAAAAGTAGGTTTTGTTTATATTGATGGTTTTTTTAATGATCGGTGTGAGTGACAGCAGTGGGTTTAGTGTCAAACTGTTCAGTATGAGCAGACCTATCATTTGATATGTAGATTAAGTGTTTTTGTGAAATAGTGTTTAAATGAAGCACATTTACTTTATTTTTAAGCCATTTGGCATGTTTTTAAGACTATTTTTGCTATTATAGCGCCACCTATGGTTTGATCTTCACAAAACTTTGCAAGTTACTTTTCATTGATATGGCACATGTGCTCACCAATTTCTGTGATGTTATGAGTTTTCCTTATTGGTTTACAGGCATGTAGATTCGTGTGGACACGCCCCTTTTGTAAATTAGCCTGTTACAGCTAGCCAAAGTGAAAAGTTCAACTTTTTTTTGATAATTATTGATCTACACAGTCCAGAGATTCTAACAACACTCGTTTTGTTGCAATTGAGTGAAAAACCAGGGACTAGTTCGCAAAAGTAGGTTTTTCCTATATTGATGCATATTTAACGAACGGTGTGACTGACAGCAGTGGTTTTAGTGTCAAACTGTTCGGTATGAGCAGGCCTATCATATGATATGTATTTTGTGTGGTTGCGCAAAAGGTTGTGTGATACACAACCCATTACACCTTAAAATTGCGTAAAATCGCCCCCTAGAGGCCGATTTCTTTCAAAATTCTTACAGACCTCTAGGTCCATAAGTCGAACATACCCAGCGAGTTTCGTTCCGATCGCTGCTTGTTAACCTTGCTAAATGGCTGCACAATTTTAATTGGCTAATGGCGGCCATGTTTTTTGAGATGTGTCATTGTCCTTATAATATGTCATGGCAAACTGGTCAAAGACACTGCATGCCAAATTTCAAGCTGATCGGACTAACGGTTGTAAGGTTAGGGTCATTTTATGGTTTTTAAGCTTTATAGCGCCACCATGTGGCCAAAGTCCGCTGTTTTTGCACTGTCACCTCAAATTAAGCTTATACATGTGTGTACCAAGTTTGGTGATGATATCTCATTCCGTTCAAAAGTTATAGCTCCAATTAGCATTTAGCTTCAATTAGCATTGAACATTGTTGTGTACTGTTTCGAGTGAGAATAAAAATGTCAACTTTTTTTTGATAATTATTGATATTCAGTGTCCAGAGAACATTTGAGAGCGGGTTTGGTTTAGATTGAGTGAAAAACCTAGGACTAGTTCGTAAAAGTAGGTTTCGGATAAATCGCGATGTAGCGGGAAAACGGTGCGTCGTAGAGCAAAAATTTGTGGTATACACTTTTGTTCAGGTTAAGCCAAGGATTCAAAAAATGTAAAGTTTTTGAGTCTACGACAAACGGTGAACGATAAGCGGCCAAAAATGTCCAAAAAGTGTTTTTTTGGCGCCATAGCGCCACCTATGGTCTGATTTGGCTGATCTTTGGCCAGAACGTAGTGTACCGGAGTACTACCATCTGGCCAAGTTTCAGCTCTCTCGGCCTTACGGTTTGGTCTGGGCAATAGTGACTTCGGCAGAATAATAATAATAATAATAATAATAATAATAATAAAAATCTTAACAAAAACAATAGGGTTTCAGCGCTTCGCGCTTGACCCCCTAAATATAGCTGCAAGCAGCAATTAACGGGGGTCAAGCAGTTTAGCAGGGTAAGGTCATATAGCAGTTAGGACGCCTGTAAGTAGTTTATTTGACAACGAAATATACGATTAGAGTGTTAGAGTTTATAGATTGAGCTAACAAATGTTTGATTAAACACTCCAGAGAAGCAACTTCGATTTTTACATATTGACAAATTTTTAATGAACATTTCGAGTGACCGCTTTTATGTCAAAGTGACCAGTATAAGCAGCCCTATGATATAATGTGTAGATCGAGTCATGGCACCTTAGACAAAGACACGACATGTCAAATTTTAAGTTAATCAGATAAATGGTTACTCAGATACAGTGATTTTACAATGTATAGCGCCATCATGTGGCCATTGTCCACGAGTTTTATGCTATGACCTTAGACTGACCTCTTGCATATGTGTAACAAGTTTGGTGAAGATATTTTAATTCCTTCATGAGTTATGGCTATTTTAGCTCTTCTTAATAAAAATGACAAAAGAGCAGTGAATAAGCTATTAGTGATCTCCTACTGCCATCTAGTGGCCACAGTGTAATTTATTTATGTGATTACAGCCATTTAGGTGTGCATAAACATATCCCTTCTATAATTGAGCATTTTCTAACTATATAAAATGAAAAATTTGTATTTTATTAAAATAATTAAAAATCTACAGAGTAAAAAGTGTGAAAAGCTTTAACTAAATTTGATCTTAAATGGATTAACTTTGTTCATGCCATGTCAGTTTGGGATTCAGAATGCATTACATAACATTACATTACATTCTTTGCTATAGAGCAGTAAAATAAACAATAAGTGGTCTGTTACTGCCATCTAGAAGCCACAGTTGTGATTTTCTTTACAAATGTTTTAAAACAAGGTGTTTAATTGTAGAACCAGTTTTACCTATTAGAATTATTATGAAGAGGTTAACTGGGACCAAATTAGATGTTTAATGCATAACAGTGTTTATATCAGGTCAAAATGTGATTCAGAATGATCCTAAATGCAATTTCCCTGACTTTAAACTAAAAAAAATGTAAAACAACAAAGGTATGCAAATGTTATGAACAATAAATAAGTGGTCTTGTTGTGACATCTAGTGGTTAGAAATGGTGGGTGACAGTTAAAAGTCTGTGTTATAGTGGCTAAAATGATAGAATATTGAAAATGTGTTTTTGAGACCTTTAAACATCCAAGATGGACAAAAAAAAAAAAAACTTGCAAATCATTTCAGTGATAGGTGTGTAAATGAAGCACATTTACTGCATTTTTAAGCCATTTTATGATGTTTTCAGATTCATTTCTACTATTATAGCGCCACCTATTGCCTGATCACTACAAAATTTTGCATGTTTATTCGCATTGATATGCCACATGAGCTCATTAATTTCTGTGATGTTTTGAGTTTTTCTTATTGGTTTACAGGCATGTAGGTTCGTGTAGACACGCCCCTTTTTGTAAATGAGCCTGTTACAGCTATCTAAAATGGAAAGTTCAACTTTTTTTGATAATTATTGATCTACTCAGTCCAGAGGTTCATACAACACTGGTTTCATTGCGATTGAGTTAAAATCCAGGGACTAGTTCGCAAAAGTAGGTTTTGTACATATTGATGGTTTTTTTAATGATCGGTGGGAGTGACAGCAGTTGTTTTAGTGTCAAACTGTTAAGTATGAGCAGACCTATCATTTGATATGTAGATTAAGTGTTTTTGTGAAATAGTGTTTAAATGAAGCACACTTACTTTATTTTTAAGCCATTTGGCATGTTTTTATAACTATTTTTGCTATTATAGCGCCACCTATGGTTTGATCTTCACAAAATTTTGCAAGTTTCTTCTCATTGATATGGCACATGTGCTCACCAATTTCTGTGATGTTATGAGTTTTCCTTATTGGTTTACAGGCATGTAGGTTCGTGTGGACACGCCCCTTTTGTAAATTAGCCTGTTAGAGCTAGCCAAGGAGAAAAGTTCAACTTTTTTTTGATAATTATTGATCTACACAGTCCAGAGATTCTAACAACACTCGTTTCGTTGCGATTGAGTGAAAAACCAGGGACTAGTTCGCAAAAGTAGGTTTTTCCTATATTGATGCATATTTAACGAACGGTGTGACTGACAGCAGTGGTTTTAGTGTCAAACTGTTCGGTATGATCAGGCCTATCATATGATATGTATTTTGTGTGGTTTTGCAAAAGGTTGTGTGATACACAACCCATTACACCTTAAAATTGCGTAAAATCGCCTCCTAGTGGCCGATTTCTTTCAAAATTCTTACAGTCCTCTAGGTCCATAAGTCGAACATACCCAGCGAGTTTCGTTCCGATCGCTCATCGTTAACCTTGCTAAATGGCTGCACAATTTTAATTGGCTAATGGCGGCCATGTTTTTTGAGATGTGTCATTGTCCTTATAATATGTCATGGCAAACTGGTTAAAGACACTGCATGCCAAATTTCAAGCTGATCGGACTAACGGTTGTAAGGTTAGGGTAATTTTATGGTTTTTAAGCTTTATAGCGCCACCATGCGGCCAAAGTCCGCTGTTTTTGCACTGTCACATCAAATTGAGCTTATGCATGTGTGTACCAAGTTTGGTGATGATATCTCATTCCGTTCAAAAGTTATAGCTCCAATTAGCATTTAGCTTCAATTAGCATCGAACATTGTTGTGTACTGTTTCGAGTGAGAATAAAAATGTCAACTTTTTTTTGATAATTATTGATATTCAGTGTCCAGAGAACATTTGAGAGCTGGTTTGGTTTAGATTGAGTGAAAAACCTAGGACTAGTTCGCAAAAGTAGGTTTCGGATAAATCGCGATGTAGCGGGAAAACGGTGCGTCGTAGAGCAAAAATTTCTGATATACACTTTTGTTCAGGTTAACCCAAGGATTCAAAAAATGTAAAGTTTTTGAGTCTACGACAAACGGTGAACGATAAGCGGCCAAAAATGTCCAAAAAGTGTTTTTTTGGCGCCATAGCGCCACCTATGGTCTGATTTGGCTGATCTTTGGCCAGAACGTAGTGTACCGGGGTACTACCATCTGGCCAAGTTTCAGCTCTCTCGGCCTTACGGTTTGGTCTGGGCAATAGTGACTTCGGCAGAATAATAATAATAATAATAATAATAAAAATCTTAACAAAAACAATAGGGTTTCAGCGCTTCGCGCTTGACCCCCTAAATATAGCTGCAAGCAGCAATTAACGGGGGTCAAGCAGTTTAGCAGGGTAAGGTCATATAGCAGTTAGGACGCCTGTAAGTAGTTTATTCGACAACGAAATATACGATTAGAGTGTTAAAGTTTATAGATTGAGCTAACAAATGTTTGATTAAACACTCTAGAGAAGCAACTTCGATTTTTACATATTGACAAATTTTTAATGAACATTTCGAGTGACCGCTTTTATGTCAAAGTGACCAGTATAAGCAGCCCTAAGATGTAATGTGTAGATCGATTCATGGCACCTTAGACAAAGACACGACATGTCAAATTTTAAGTTAATCAGATAAATGGTTACTCAGATACAGTGATTTTACAATGTATAGCGCCATCATGTGGCCATTGTCTATGAGTTTTATGCTATGACCTTAGACTGACCTCTTGCATACGTGTAACAAGTTTGGTGAAGATATTTTAATTCCTTCATGAGTTATGGCTATTTTAGCTCTTCTTAATAAAAATGACAAAAGAGCAGTGAATAAGCTATTAGTGATCTCCTACTGCCATCTAGTGGCCACGGTGTAATTTATTTATGTGATTACAGCCATTTAGGTGTGCATAAACATATCCCTTCTATAATTGAGCATGTTCTAACTATATAAAATGAAAAATTTGTATTTTATTAAAATAATTAAAAATCTACAGAGTAAAAAGTGTGAAAAAACTTTAACTAAATTTGATCTTAAATGCATTAACTGTGTTCAGGCCATGTCAGTTTGGGATTCAGAATGCATTACATAACATTGCAACACATTCTTTGCCATAGAGCAGTAAAATAAACTTTAAGTGGTCTGTTACTGCCATCTAGAAGCCAGAGTTGTGATTTTCTTTACATATGTTTTAAATCAAGGTGTTTAATCATAGAACCAGTTTTACATATTAGAATTATTATGAAGAGGTTAACTGGGACCAAATTAGATGTTTAATGCATAACAGTGTTTACATCAGGTCAAAATGTGATTCAGAATGATCCTAAATGCAATTTCCCTGACCTTAAACTCAAAAAATGTAAAACAACAAAGGTATACAAATGTTTTGAACAATAAATAAGTGGTCTTGTTGTGACATCTAGTGGTTAGAAATGGTAGGTGACAGTTAAAAGTCTGTGTTATAGTGGCTAAAATGATAGAATATTGAAAATGTGTTTTTGAGACCTTTAAACATCGAAGATGGGCAAAAAACAAACAAACTTGTAAATCATTTCAGTGATAGGTGTGTAAATGAAGCACATTTACTGCAGTTTTAAGCCATTTTATGATGTTTTTAGAACTATTTCTACTATTATAGCGCCACCTATTGCCCGATCTCCACAAAATTTTGCATGTTTATTCGCATTGATATGCGACATGTGCTCACCAATTTTTGTGATGTTTTGCCTCTTCCTTATTGGTTTACAGGCATGTAGGTTAGTGTAGACACGCCCCTTTTGTAAATGAGCCTGTTACAGCTAGCCAAAGTGAAAAGTTCCACTTTTTTTTGATAATTATTGATCTAGATAGTCCAGAGGTTCTTACAACACTGGTTTCGTCGCGATTGAACTAAAAACCAGGGACTAGTTCGCAAAAGTAGGTTTTGTTTGTATTGATGGTTTTTTAATGAACAGTGGGAGTAACAGCAGTGGTTTTAGTGTCAAACTGTTCAGTATGAGCAGACCTATCATATGATATGTAGATTAAGTGTTTTTTGTGAAATAGTGTGTAAATGAAGCACATTTACTGCATTTGTAAGCCATTTAGCATGTTTTTAAGACTATTTTTGCTATTATAGCGCCACCTATGGTTTGATCTTCACAAAATTTTGCAAGTTTCATCTCGGTGATATGCCACATGTGCTCACCAATTTCTGTGGTGTTTTGAGTTTTCCTTATTGGTTTACAGGCATGTAGGTTCGTGTGGACACGCCCCTTTTGTAAATGAGCCTGTTACAGCTAGCCAAAGTGAAAAGTTCAACTTTTTTTTGATAATTATTGATCTACACAGTCCAGAGATTCCAACAACACTGGTTTCATCGCGATTGAACTAAAAACCAGGGACTAGTTCGCAAAAGTAGGTTTTTCCTATATTGATGCATATTTAATGAACGGTGTGACTGACAGCAGTGGTTTTAGTGTCAAACTGTTCGGTAGGAGCAGGCCTATCATATGATATGTATTTTGTGTGGTTTTGCAAAAGGTTGTGTGATACACAACCCATTACACCCTAAAATTGCGTAAAATCGCCCCCTAGTGGCCGATTTCTTTCAAAATTCTTACAGTCCTCTAGGTCCATAAGTCGAACATACCCAGCGAGTTTCGTTCCGATCGCTCATCGTTAACCTTGCTAAATGGCTGCACAATTTTAATTGGCTAATGGCGGCCATGTTTTTTGAGATGTGTCATTGTCCTTATAATAAGTCATGGCAAACTGGTCAAAGACACTGCATGCCAAATTTCAAGCTGATCGGACTAACGGTTGTAAGGTTAGGGTCATTTTATGGTTTTTAAGCTTTATAGCGCCACCATGTGGCCAAAGTCCGCTGTTTTTGCACTGTCACATCAAATTGAGCTTATGCATGTGTGTACCAAGTTTGGTGATGATATCTCATTCCGTTCAAAAGTTATAGCTCCAATTAGCATTTAGCTTCAATTAGCATCGAACATTGTTGTGTACTGTTTCGAGTGAGAATAAAAATGTCAACTTTTTTTTGATAATTATTGATATTCAGTGTCCAGAGAACATTTGAGAGCTGGTTTGGTTTAGATTGAGTGAAAAACCTAGGACTAGTTCGCAAAAGTAGGTTTCGGATAAATCGAGATGTAGCGGGAAAACGGTGCGTCGTAGAGCAAAAATTTCTGCTATACACTTTTGTTCAGGTTATCCCAAGGATTCAAAAAATGTAAAGTTTTTGAGTCTACGACAAACGGTGAACGATAAGCGGCCAAAAATGTCCAAAAAGTGTTTTTTTGGCGCCATAGCGCCACCTATGGTCTGATTTGGCTGATCTTTGGCCAGAATGTAGTGTACCGGGGTACTACCATCTGGCCAAGTTTCAGCTCTCTCGGCCTTACGGTTTGGTCTGGGCAATAGTGACTTCGGCAGAATAATAATAATAATAATAATAATAAAAATCTTAACAAAAACAATAGGGTTTCAGCGCTTCGCGCTTGACCCCCTAATAATAAATATAGCTGCAAGCAGCAATTAACGGGGGTCAAGCAGTTTAGCAGGGTAAGGTCATATAGCAGTTGGGACGCCTGTAAGTAGTTTATTCGACAACGAAATATACGATTAGAGTGTTAAAGTTTATAAATTGAGCTAACAAATGTTTGATTAAACACTCCAGAGAAGCAACTTCGATTTTTACATATTGACAAATTTTTAATGAACATTTCGAGTGACCGCTTTTATGTCAAAGTGACCAGTATAAGCAGCCCTATGATATAATGTGTAGATCGAGTCATGGCACCTTAGACAAAGACACGACATGTCAATTTTAAGTTAATCAGAAAAATGGTTACTCGGATACAGTGATTTTACAACGTATAGTGCCATCATGTGGCCAATGTCTATGAGTTTTATGCTTTGACCTTAGACTGACCTCTTGCATATGTGTAACAAGTTTGGTGAAGATATTTTAATTTATTCATGAGTTATGGCTATTTTAGCTCTTCTTAATAAAAATGACAAAAGAGCAGTGAATAAGCTATTAGTGATCTCCTACTGCCATCTAGTGGCCACAGTGTAATTTATTTATGTGATTACAGCCATTTAGGTGTGCATAAACATATCCCTTTTATAATTGAGCATGTTCTAACTATATAAAATGAAAATTTGTATTTTATTAAAATAATTAAAAATCTACAGAGTAAAAAGTGTGAAAAGCTTTGACTAAATTTGATCTTAAATGGATTAACTGTGTTCAGGCCATGTCAGTTTGGGATTCAGAATGCATTACATAACATTACATTACATTCTTTGCTATAGAGCAGTAAAATAAACAATAAGTGCTCTGTTACTGCCATCTAGAAGCCACAGCTGTGATTTTCTTTACATGTTTTAAAACAAGGTGTTTAATTATAGAACCAGTTTTACCTATTAGAATTATTATGAAGAGGTTAACTGGGACCAAATTAGATGTTTAATGCATAACAGTGTTTACATCAGGTCAAAATGTGATTCAGTATGATCCTAAATGCAATTTCCCTGACTTTAAACTCAAAAAATGTAAAACAACAAAGGTATGCATATGTTTTGAACAATAAATAAGTGGTCTTGTTGTGACATCTAGTGGTTAGAAATGGTAGGTGACAGTTGAAAGTCTGTTATAGTGGCTAAAATGATAGAATATTGAAAATGTGTTTTTGAGACCTTTAAACATCCAAGATGGACAGAAAAATTACTTATAAATCATTTCAGTGAAAAGTGTGTAAATGAAGCACATTTACTTCACTTTTAAGCCATTTTAGCATGTTTTTAGAACCATTTCCACTAATATAGCGCCACCTATTGCCCAATCTCCACAAGATTTTGCATGTTTATTCACATTGATATGCCACATCTGCTCGCCAATTTATGTGATGTTTTGGGTTTTCCTTATTGGTTTACAGGCATGTAGGTTCGTGTAGACACGCCCCTTTTGTTAATGAGCCTGTTACAGCTATCTAAAATGAAAAGTTCAACCTTTTTTTGATAATTATTGATCTACTCAGTCCAAAGGTTTATTCAACACTGGTTTCGTTGCGATTGAGTTAAAAACCAGGGACTAGTTCGCAAAAGTAGGTTTTGTTTATATTGATGGTTTTTTAATGAACAGTTTGAGTAACAGCAGTGGTTTTAGTCTCAAACTGTTCAGTATGAGCAGACCTATCATATGATATGTAGATTGAGTGTATTTTGTGAAATAGTATGTAAATGAAGCAAATTTACTTTATTTTTAAGCGATTTAGCATTATTTAAAGACTATTTTTGCTATTATAGCGCCACCTATGGTTTGATCTTCACAAAATTTTGCATGTTTGTTTACATTGATATGCCACATGTGCTCACCAATTTCTGTGATGTTTTGGGCTCTCCTTATTGGTTTACAGGCATGTAGGTTAGTGTGGACACGCCCCTTTTGTAAATTAGCCTGTTACAGCTAGCCAAAGTAAAAAGTTCAACTTTTTTTTGATAATTATTGATCTACACAGTCCAGAGATTCCAACAACACTGGTTTCGTCGCGACTGAACTAAAAACCAGGGACTAGTTTGCAAAAGTAGGTTTTGTTTATATTGATGGTTTTTTAATGAACAGTTTGAGTAACACCAGTGGTATTAGTCTCAAACTGTTCAGGATGAGCAGACCTATCATATGATATGTAGATTGAGTGTTTTTTGTGAAATAGTATGTAAATGAAGCAAATTTACTTTATATTTAAGCGATTTAGCATTATTTAAAGACTATTTTTGCTATTGTAGCGCCACCTATGGTTTGATCGTCACAAAATTTTGCAAGTTTCATCTCTTTGATATGCCACATGTGCTCACCAATTTCTGTGATGTTGTGAGTTTTTCTTATTGGTTTACAGGCATGTAGGTTCGTGTGGACACGCCTTTTTTGTAAATTAGCCTGTTACAGCTAGCCAAAGTGAAAAGTTCAACTTTTTTTTGATAATTATTGATCTACACAGTCCAGAGATTCCAACAACACTGGTTTCGTCGCGATTGAGTGAAAAACCAGGGACTAGTTTGCAAAAGTAGGTTTTTCCTATATTGAGGAATATTTTACGAACGGTGTAAGTGACAGCAGTGGTTTGAGTGTCAAACTGTTCGGTATGAGCAGGCCTATCATAGGATATGTATTTTGTGTGTATGCGCAAAAGGTTGTGTGATACACAACCCATTACTCACTAAAAATACGTAAAATCGCCCCCTAGTGGCCGATTTCTTTCAAAATTCTTACAGACCTCTAGGACCTTAAGTCGAACATGCCCAGCGAGTTTCGTTTTGATCACTCATCGTTAACCTTGTTAAATGGCTGCTCAATTTTAATTGGCCAATGGCGGCCATGTTTTTTGAGATATCCCAATGTCCTTATAGTATGTTATGACAACTTGGTCAAAGACACGGCATGCCAAATTTCAAGCTGATTGGACTAACGGCTGTAAGGTTAGAGTAATTTTTATGTTTTTTTAGCTTTATAGCGCCACCATGTGGCCAAAGTCTGCGGGTTTTGCAGTGTCACCTCAAATTGAGCTTATGCATGTGTGTACCAAGTTTGGTGATGATATCTCATTTCGTTCAAAAGTTATAGCTCAAATTAGCATTTAGCTTCAATTAGCGTCAAACATTGTTGTGTACTGTTTCGAGTGAGAATAAAAATGTCAACTTTTTTTTGATAATTATTGATATTCAGTGTCCAGAGAACATTTGAGAGCTGGTTTGGTTTAGATTGAGTGAAAAACCTAGGACTAGTTCGCAAAAGTAGGTTTCGGACAAATCGCGATGTAGCGCGAAAACAGTGCGTCGTAGAGCAAAAAGTTCAGCTGTGCACTTTTGTTGGGGCTAACCCAAGGATTGGAAAAATGTAAAGTTTTTGAGTCTACGACAAACGGTGAACGTATAGCAGGCAAAAATGTCCAAAAAGTGGGTTTTTGGCGCCATAGCGCCACCTATGGTCCGATTTGGCTGATCTTTTGTGAGAATGTAGTGTACCGGGGTACTACGATCTGGCCAAGTTTCAGCTCTCTCGGCCTTACGGTTTGGTCTGGGCAATAGTGACTTCGGCAGAATAATAATAATAATAAATATAGCTGCAAGCAGCAATTAACGGGGGTCAAGCAGTTTAGCAAGGTAAGGTCATATAGCAGTTAGGACGCTTGTAAGTAGTTTATTCGACAACGAAATATACGATTAGAGTGTTAAAGTTTATAGATTGAGCTAACAAATGTTTGATTAAACACTCCAGAGAAGCAACTTCGATTTTTACATATTGACAAATTTTTAATGAACATTTCAAGTGACCGCTTTTATGTCAAAGTGACCAGTATAAGCAGCCCTATGATATAATGTGTAGATCGAGTCATGGCACCTGAGACAAAGACACGACACGTCAAATTTTAAGTTAATCAGATAAATGGTTACTCAGATACAGTGATTTTACAATGTATAGCGCCATCATGAGGCCATTGTCTACGAGTTTTATGCTATGACCTTAGACTGACCTCTTGCATATGTGTAACAAGTTTGGTGAAGATACTTTAATTCATTCATGAGTTATGGCTATTTTAGCTCTTCTTAATAAAAATGACAAAAGAGCAGTGAATAAGCTATTAGTGATCTCCTACTGCCATCTAGTGGCCACAGTGTAATTTATTTATGTGATTACAGCCTTTTAGGTGTGCATAAACATATCCCTTCTATTATTGAGCATGTTCTAACTATATAAAATGAAAAATTTGTATTTTATTAAAATAATTATAAATCTACAGAGTAAAAAGTGTGAAAAGCTTTAACTAAATTTAATCTTAAATGGATTAACTGGGTTCATGCCATGTCAGTTTGGAATTCAGAATGCATTACATAACATCACATTACATTCTTTGCTATAGAGCAGTAAAATAAACAATAAGTGGTCTGTTACTGCCATCTAGAAGCCACAGTTGTGATTTTCTTTACATATGTTTTAAAACAATGTGTTTAATCATAGAACCAGTTTTGCCTATTAGAATTATTATGAAGAGGTTAACTGGGACCAAATTAGATGTTTAATGCATAACAGTGTTTACATCAGGTCAAAATATGATTCAGAATGATCCTAAATGCAATTTCCCTGACTTTAAACTCAAAAAATGTAAAACAACAAAGGTATGCAAATGTTTTGAACAATAAATAAGTGGTCTTGTTGTGACATCTAGTGGTTAGAAATGGTAGGTGACAGGTCAAAGTCTGTGTTATAGTGGCTAAAATGATAGAATAGTGAAAATATGTGTTTTTGAGACCTTTAAACATCCAAGATGGGCAAAAAAATAACTTATAAATCATTTCAGTGATAAGTGTGTAAATGAAGCACATTTACTGCATTTTTAAGCCATTTTAGCATGTTTTTAGAACCATTTCCACTATTATAGCGCCACCTATTGCCCAATCTCCACAAAATTTTGCATGTTTATTCGCATTGATATGCCACATCTGCTCACCAATTTCTGTGATGTTTTCGGTTTTCCTTATTGGTTTAGAGGCATGTAGGTTCATATAGACACGCCCCTTTTGTTAATGAGCCTGTTACAGCTATCTAAAATGGAAAGTTAAAATTTTTTTTGATAATTATTGATCTACTCAGTCCAGAGGTTCATACAACACTGGTTTCGTTGCGATTGAGTTAAAAACCAGGGACTAGTTTGCAAAAGTAGGTTTTGTTTATATTGATGGTTTTTTAATGAACAGTTTGAGTAACAGCAGTGGTTTTAGTGTCAAACTGTTCAGTATGAGCAGACCTATCATATGATATGTAGATTAAGTGTATTTGTGAAATAGTGTTTAAATGAAGCACATTTACTTTATTTTTAAGCCATTTGGCATGTTTTTAAGGCTATTTTTGCTATTATAGCGCCACCTATGGTTTGATCTTCAAAAAATTTTGCAAGTTTCTTCTCATTGATATGCCACATGTGCTCACCAATTTCTGTGATGTTGTGAGTTTTCCTTATTGGTTTACAGGCATGTAGGTCCGTGTGGACACGCCCCTTTTGTAAATTAGCCTGTTACAGCTAGCCAAAGTAAAAAGTTCAACTTTTTTTTGATAATTATTGATCTACACAGTCCAGAGATTCTAACAGCACTTGTTTTGTTGCGATTGAGTGAAAAACCAGGGACTAGTTCGCAAAAGTAGGTTTTTCATATGTTGATGAATATTTAATAAACGGTGCGAGTGACAGCAGTGGTTTTAGTGTCAAACTGTTCGGTAGGAGCAGGCCTATCATATGATATGTATTTTGTGTGGTTTTGCAAAAGGTTGTGTGATACACAACACATTACACCTTAAAATTGTGTAAAATCGCCCCCTAGTGGCCGATTTCTTTCAAAATTCTTACAGACCTCTAGGTCCATAAGTCGAACATACCCAGCGAGTTTCGTTCTGATCGCTGATCGTTAACCTTGTTAAATGGCTGCACAATTTTAATTGGCTAATGGCGGCCATGTTTTTTGAGATGTGCCATTGTCCTTATAATATGTCATGGCAAACTGGTCAAAGACATTGCATGCCAAATTTCAAGCTGATCGAACTAACGGTTGTAAGGTTAGGGTCATTTTATGGTTTTTAAGCTTTATAGCGCCACCATGTGGCCAAAGTCCGTTGTTTTTGCACTGTCACCTCAAATTGAGCTTATACATGTGTGTACCAAGTTTGGTGATGATATCTCATTCCGTTCAAACAATATAGCTCCAATTAGCATTTAGCTTCAATTAGCATCGAACATTGTTGTGTACTGTTTCGAGTGAGAATAAAAATGTCAACTTTTTTTTGATAATTATTGATATTCAGTGTCCAGAGAACATTTGAGAGCTGGTTTGGTTTAAATTGAGTGTAAAACCTAGGACTAGTTCGCAAAAGTAGGTTTCGGATAAATCGCGATGTAGCGGGAAAACGGTGCGTCGTAGAGCAAAAATTTCTGCTATACACTTTTGTTCAGGTTAAGCCAAGGATTCAAAAAATGTAAAGTTTTTGAGTCTACGACAAACGGTGAACGAATAGCGGCTAAAAATGTCCAAAAAGTGTTTTTTTGGCGCCATAGCGCCACCTATGGTCTGATTTGGCTGATCTTTGGCCAGAACGTAGTGTACCGGGGTACTACAATCTGGCCAAGTTTCAGCTCTCTCGGCCTTACGGTTTGGTCTGGGCAATAGTGACTTCGGCAGAATAATAATAATAATAATAATAATAATAAAAATCTTAACAAAAACAATAGGGTTTCAGCGCTTCGCGCTTGACCCCCTAAATATAGCTGCAAGCAGCAATTAACGGGGGTCAAGCAGTTTAGCAGGGTAAGGTCATATAGCAGTTAGGACGCCTGTAAGTAGTTTATTCGACAACGAAACATACGATTAGAGTGTTAGAGTTTATAGATTGAGCTAACAAATGTTTGATCAAACATTCCAGAAAAGCAATTTCAGTTTTTACATATTGACAAATTTTTTTATGAACATTTCGAGTGACAGCTTTTATGTCAAAGTGACCAGTATAAGCAGCCCTATGATATAATGTGTAGATCGAGTCATGGCACCTTAGACAGAGACACGACATGTCAAATTTTAAGTTAATCAATAAACGGTTACTCAGATACAGTGATTTTACAATGTATAGCGCCATCATGTGGTCAATGTCTACGAGTTTTATGCTATGACCTTAGACTGACCTCTTGCATATGTGTAACAAGTTTGGTGAAGATATTTTAATTCCTTCATGAGTTATGGCTTTTTTAGCTCTTCTTAATAAAAATGACAAAGGAGCAGTAAATAAGCTATTAGTGATCTCCTACTGCCATCTAGTGGCCACAGTGTAATTTATTTATGTGATTACAACCATTTAGGTGTGCATAACCATATCCCTTCTATAATTGAGCATGTTCTAACTATATAAAATGAAAAATTTGTATTTTATTAAAATAATTAAAAATCTACAGAGTAAAGTTTGACAAGCTTTGACTAAATTTGATCTTAAATGCATTAACTGTGTTCATGCCATGTCAGTTTGCGATTCAGAATGCATTACATAACATTACATTACATTCTTTGGTATAGAGCAGTAAAATAAACATCAAGTGCTCTGTTACTGCCATCTAGAAGCCACAGTTGTGATTTTCTTTACATATGTTTTAAAACAATGTGTTTAATCATAGAACCAGTTTTACCTATTAGAATTATTATGAAGAGGTTAACTGGGACCAAATTAGATGTTTAATGCATAACAGTGTTTGCATCAGGTCAAAATGTGATTCAGAATGATCCTAAATGCAATTTCCCTGACTTTAAACTCAAAAAATGTAAAACAACAAAGGTATGCAAATGTTTTGAACAATAAATAAGTTGTCTTGTTGTGACATCTAGTGGTTAGAAATGGTAGGTGACAATTGAAAGTCTGTGTTATAGTGGCTAAAATGATAGAATATTGAAAATGTGTTTTTGAGACGTTTAAACATCCAAGATGGACAGAAAAAAATAACTTATAAATCATTTCAGTGATAAGTGTGTAAATGAAGCACATTTACTTCATTTTTAAGCCATTTTAGCATGTTTTTAGAACCATTTCCCCTATTATAGCGCCACCTATTGCCCAATCTTCACAAGATTTTGCATGTTTATTCACATTGATATGCCACATCTGCTCACCAATTTCTGTGATGTTTTGGGTTTTCCTTATTGCTTTACAGGCATGTAGGTTCGTGTAGGCACGCTCCTTTTGTTAATGAGCCTGTTACAGCGATCAGAAGTGAAAAGTTCAACTTTTTTTTGATAATTATTGATCTACTCAGTCCAGAGATTCTAACAACACTGGTTTTGTTGCGATTGAGTTAAAAACCAGGGACTAGTTTGCAAAAGTAGGTTTTGTACATATTGGTGGTTTTTTGATGAACGGTGTGAGTGACAGCAGTGGTTTTAGTGTCAAACTGTTCGGTATGAGCAGACCTATTATATGATATGTAGATTAAGTGTATTTGTGAAATAGTGTTTAAATGAAGCACATTTACTTTATTTTTAAGCCATTTGGCATGTTTTTAAGGCTATTTTTGCTATTATAGCGCCACCTATGGTTTGATCTTCACAAAATTTTGCATGTTTCTTCTCATTGATATGCCACATGTGCTCACCAATTTCTGTGATGTTGTGAGTTTTCCTTATTGGTTTAGAGGCATGTAGGTTTGTGTGGACACGCCCCTTTTGTAAATTAGCCTGTTACAGCTAGCTAAAGTGAAAAGTTCAACTTTTTTTTGATAATTATTGATCTACACAGTCCAGAGATTCCAACAACACTGGTTTCGTTGCGATTGAGTGAAAAACCAGGGACTAGTTTGCAAAAGTAGGTTTTTCATATGTTGATGAATATTTAATGAACGGTGTGACTGACAGCAGTAGTTTTAGTGTCAAACTGTTCGGTATGAGCAGGCCTATCATATGATATGTATTTTGTGTGGTTTTGCAAAAGGTTGTGTGATACACAACCCATTACACCTTAAAATTGCGTAAAATCGCCCCCTAGTGGCCGATTTTTTTCAAAATTCTTACAGACCTCTAGGTTCATAAGTCGAACAGACCCAGCGAGTTTCGTTCCGATCGCTGATCGTTAACCTTGCTAAATGGCTGCACAATTTTAATTGGCTAATGGCGGCCATGTTTTTGGAGATGTGCCAATGTCCTTATAATATGTCATGGCAAACTGGTCAAAGACACTGCATGCCAAATTTCAAACTGATCGGACTAACGGTTGTAAGGTTAGGGTCATTTTTTGGTTTTTAAGCTTTATAGCGCCACCATGTGGCCAAAGTCCGCTGTTTTCGCACTGTCACATCAAATTGAGCTTATACATGTGTGTACCAAGTTTGGTGATGATATCTCATTCCGTTCAAAAGTTATAGCTCCGATTAGCATTTAGCTTCAATTAGCATCGAACATTGTTGTGTACTGTTTCGAGTGAGAGTAAAAATGTCAACTTTTTTTTGATAATTATTGATATTCAGTGTCCAGAGAACATTTGAGAGCTGTTTTGGTTTAGATTGAGTGAAAAACCTAGGACTAGTTCGCAAAAGTAGTTTTCGGATAAATCGCGATGTAGCGGGAAAACGGTGCGTCGTAGAGCAAAAATTTCTGGTATACACTTTTGTTCAGCTTAAACCAGGGATTCAAAAAATGTAAAGTTTTTGAGTCTACGACAAACGGTGAACGAATAGCGGCCAAAAATGTCCAAAAAGTGGGTTTTTGGCGCCATAGCGCCACCTATGGTCCGATTTGGCTGATCTTTGGTGAGGATGTAGTGTACCGGAGTACTACGATCTGGCCAAGTTTCAGCTCTCTCGGCCTTACCGTTTGGTCTGGGCAATAGTGATTTCGGCAGAATAATAATAATAATAATAAAAACTTTAACAAATACAATAGGGTTTCAGCGCTTCGCGCTTGACCCCCTAATAATAAATATAGCTGCGAGCAGCAATTAACGGGGGTCAAGCGGTTTAGCAGGGTAAGGTCATATAGCAGTTAGGACGCCTGTAAGTAGTTTATTCGACAACGAAATATACGATTAAAGTGTTAGAGTTTATAGATCGAGCTAACAAATGTTTGATTAAACACTCCAGAGAAGCAACTTCGATTTTTACATATTGACAAATTTTTAATGAACATTTCGAGTGACCGCTTTTATGTCAAAGTGACCAGTATAAGCAGCCCTATGATATATTGTGTAGATCGAGTCATGGCACCTTAGACAAAGACACAACATGTCAAATTTTAAGTTAATCAGATAAATGATTACACAGACACAGTGATTTTACAATGTATAGCGCCATCATGTGGCCAATGTCTACGAGTTTTATGCTATGACCTTAGACTGACCTCTTGCATATGTGTAACAAGTTTGGTGAAGATATTTTAATGCATTCATGAGTTATGGCTATTTTAGCTCTTCTTAATAAAAATGACAAAAGAGCAGTGAATAAGCTATTAGTGATCTCCTACTGCCATCTAGTGGCCACGGTATAATTTATTTATGTGATTACAGCCATTTAGGTGTGCATAAACATATCCCTTCTATAATTGAGCATGTTCTAACTGTATAAAATGAAAAAATAATTAAAAATCTACAGAGTAAAAAGTGTGAAAAGCTTTAACTAAATTTGATCTTAAATGAATTAACTGTGTTCATGCCATGTCAGTTTGGGATTCAGAATGCATTACATAACATTACATTACATTCTTTGCTATAGAGCAGTAAAATAAACAATAAGTGGTCTGTTACTGCCATCTAGAAGCCACAGTTTTGATTTTCTTTACATATATTTTAAAACAATGTGTTTAATCATAGAACCAGTTTTACCTATTAGAATTATTATGAAGAGGTTAACTGGGACCAAATTAGATGTTTAATGCATAACAGTGTTTACATCAGGTCAAAATATGATTCAGAATGATCCTAAATGCAATATTCCTGACTTTAAACTCAAAAAATGTAAAACAACAAAGGTATGCAAATGTTTTGAACAATAAATAAGTGGTCTTGTTGTGACATCTAGTGGTTAGAAATGGTAGGTGACAGTTGAAAGTCTGTTATAGTGGCTAAAATGATAGAATATTGAAAATGTGTTTTTGAGACCTTTAAACATCCAAGATGGACAGAAAAATAACTTATAAATCATTTCAGTGATAAGGGTGTAAATGAAGCACATTTACTGGATTTGTAAGACATTTTAGCATGTTTTTAGAACCATTTCCACTATTATAGCGCCACCTATTGCCCAATCTCCATTAGATTTTGCATGTTTATTCACATTGATATGCCACATCTGCTCATCAATTTCTGTGATGTTTTGGGTTTTTCTTATTGGTTTACAGGCATGTAGGTTCGTGTAGACACGCCCCTTTTGTTAATGAGCCAGTTACAGCTATCTAAAATGGAAAGTTCAACTTTTTTTTGATAATTATTGATCTACTCAGTCCAGAGGATCATACAACACTGGTTTCGTTGCGATTGAGTTAAAAACCAGGGACTAGTTCGCAAAAGTAGGTTTTGTTTATATTGATGGTTTTTTAATGAACAGTTTGAGTAACAGCAGTGGTTTTAGTCTCAAACTGTTCAGTATGAGCAGACCTATCATATGATATGTGAATCAAATGTTTTTTTGTGAAATAGTATGTAAATGAAGCAAATTTACTTTATTTTTAAGCGATTTAGCATATTTTTGCTATTATAGCGCCAAATATGGTTTGATCTTCACAAAATTTTGCAAGTTTCATCTCGTTGATATGCCACATGTGCTCACCAATTTCTGTGATGTTTTGGGTTTTCCTTATTGGTTTACAGGCATGTAGGTTTGTGTGGACACGCCCCTTTTGTAAATTAGCCTGTTACAGCTAGCCAAAGTGAAAAGTTCAACTTTTTTTTGATAATTATTGATCTACACAGTCCAGAGATTCTAACAACACTGGTTTCGTCGCGATTGAGTGAAAAACCAGGGACTAGTTCGCAAAAGTAGGTTTTTTCCTATATTGATGAATATCTAACGAACGGTGTAAGTGACAGCAGTGGTTTGAGTGTCAAACTGTTCGGTATGAGCAGGCCTATCATATGATATGTATTTTGTGTGGTTGCGCAAAAGGTTGTGTGATACACAACTCATTACACACTAAAAATACGTAAAATCGCCACCTAGTGGCCGATTTCTTTCAAAATTCTTACAGACCTCTAGGACCGTGAGTCGAACATGCCCAGCGAGTTTCGTTTCGATCACTCATCGTTAACCTTGTTAAATGGCTGCTCAATTTTAATTGGCCAATGGCGGCCATGTTTTTTGAGATATGCCAATGTCCTTATAGTATGTTATGACAACTTGGTCAAAGACACTGCATGCCAAATTTCAAGCTGATTGGACAAATGGCTGTAAGGTTAGAGTAATTTTTATGTTTTTTTAGCTTTATAGCGCCACCATGTGGCCAAAGTCTGCGGGTTTTGCAGTGTCACCTCAAATTGAACTTATGCATGTGTGTATCAAGTTTGGTGATGATATCTCATTTCGTTCAAAAGTTATAGCTCCAATTAGCATTTAGCTTCAATTAGCATTGAACATTGTTGTGTACTGTTTCGAGTGAGAATAAAAATGTCAACTTTTTTTTGATAATTATTGATATTCAGTGTCCAGAGAACATTTGAGAGCTGGTTTGGTTTAGATTGAGTGTAAAACCTAGGACTAGTTCGCAAAAGTAGGTTTCGGACAAATCGCGATGTAGCGGGAAAACGGTGCGTCGTAGAGCAAAAATAGTTGGTATACACTTTTGTTCAGGTTAACCCAAGGATTCAAAAAATGTAAAGTTTTTGAGTCTACGACAAACGGTGAACGTATAGCGGCCAAAAATGTCCAAAAAGTGTTTTTTTGGCGCCATAGCGCCACCTATGGTCTGATTTGGCTGATCTTTGGCCAGAACGTAGTGTACCGGGGTACTACCATCTGGCCAAGTTTCAGCTCTCTCGGCCTTACGGTTTGGTCTGGGCAATAGTGACTTCGGCAGAATAATAATAATAATAATAATAAATATAGCTGCAAGCAGCAATTAACGGGGGTCAAGCAGTTTAGCAGGGTAAGGTCATATAGCAGTTAGGACGCCTGTAAGTAGTTTATTCGACAATGAAATATACGATTAGAGTGTTAGAGTTTATAGATTGAGCTAACAAATATTTGATAAAACATTCCAGAAAAGCAATTTCAGTTTTTACATATTGACAAATTTTTTATGAACATTTCGAGTGACCGCTTTTATGTCAAAGTGACCAGTATAAGCAGCCCTATGATATAATGTGTAGATCGAGTCATGGCACCTTAGACAAAGACACATCATTTCAAATTTCAAGTTAATCTGATTAATGTTTACTAAGATTCGGTGATTTTACAATGTTTAGCGCCACCATGTGGCCAATGTCTACGAGTTTTATGCTATGACCTTAGACTGACCTCTTACATATGTGTAACAAGTTTGGTGAAGATATTTTAATTCCTTCATGAGTTATGGCTATTTTAGCTCTTCTTAATAAAAATGACAAAAGAGCAGTGAATAAGCTATTAGTGATCTCCTACTGCCATCTAGTGGCCACGGTGTAATTTATTTATGTGATTACAGCCATTTAGGTGTGCATAAACATATCCCTTCTATAATTGAGCATATTTTAACTATATAAAAAGAAAATTTTGTATTTTATTAAAATAATTAAAAATCTACAGAGTAAAATGTGTGACAAACTTTGACTAAATTTGATCTTAAATGCATTAACTGTGTTCATGCCATGTCAGTTTGGGATTCAGAATGCATTACACAACATTACATGACATTCTTTGCTACAGAGCAGTAAAATAAACAATAAGTGGTCTGTTACTGCCATCTAGAAGCCACAGTTGTGATTTTCTTTATATATGTTTTAAAACAAGGTGTTTAATTATAGAACCAGTTTTACCTATTAGAATTATTATGAAGAGGTTAACTGGGACCAAATTAGATGTTTAATACATAACAGTGTTTACATCAGGTCAAAATATGATTCAGAATTATCCTAAATGCAATTTCCCTAACTTTAAACTTAAAAAATGTAAAACAACAAAGGTATGCAAATGTTTTGAACAATAAATAAGTGGTCTTGTTGTGACATCTAGTGGTTAGAAATGGTAGGTGACAGATAAAAGTCTGTGTTATAGTGGCTAAAATGATAGAATATTGAAAATATGTGTTTTTGAGACCTTTAAACATCCAAGATGGACAAAAAAAACAAACTTGTAAATCATTTCAGTGAGAAGTGTGTAAATGAAGCACATTTACTTCATTTTTAAGCCATTTTAGCATGTTTTTAGAACCATTTCCACTATTATAGCGCCACCTATTGCCCAATCTCCACAAGATTTTGCATGTTTATTCACATTGATATGCCACATGTGCTCATCAATTTCTGTGATGTTTTGGGCTTTTCTTATTGGTTTACAGGCATGTAGGTTTGTGTGGACACGCCCCTTTTGTAAATTAGCCTGTTACAGCTAGCCAAAGTGAAAAGTTCCACTTTTTTTTGATAATTATTGATCTAGATAGTCCAGAGATTCTAACAACACTGGTTTCGTCGCGATTGAACTAAAAACCAGGGACTAGTTCGCAAAAGTAGGTTTTGTTTGTATTGATGGTTTTTTAATGAACAGTGGAAGTAACAGCAGTGGTTTTCGTGTCAAACTGTTCAGTATGAGCAGACCTATCATATGATATGTAGATTAAGTGTTTTTTATGAAATAGTATGTAAATGAAGCAAATTTACTTTTTTTTAAGCGGTTCAGCATTATTTAAAGACTATTTTTGCTATTATAGCGCCACCTATGGTTTGATCTTCACAAAATTTTGCAAGTTTCATCTCGTTGATATGCCACACGTGTTCACCAATTTCTGTGATGTTGTGAGTTTTCCTTATTGGTTTACAGGCATGTAGGTTCGTGTGGACACGCCCTTTTTGTAAATTAGCCTGTTACAGCTAGCCAAAGTGAAAAGTTCAACATTTTTTTGATAATTATTGATCTACACAGTCCAGAGATTCTAACAACACTCGTTTCGTTGCGATTGAGTGAAAAACCAGGGACTAGTTCGCAAAAGTAGGTTTTTCCTATATTGATGCATATTTAACGAACGGTGTGACTGACAGCAGTGGTTTGAGTGTCAAACTGTTCGGTATGAGCAGGCCTATCATATGATATGTATTTTGTGTGGTTTTGCAAAAGGTTGTGTGATACACAACCCATTACACCTTAAAATTGCGTAAAATCGCCCCCTAGAGGCCGATTTCTTTCAAAATTCTTACAGACCTCTAGGTCCATACGTCGAACATACCCAGTGAGTTTCGTTCCGATCGCTCATCGTTAACCTTGCTAAATGGCTGCACAATTTTAATTGGCTAATGGCGGCCATGTTTTTTGAGATGTGTTATTGTCCTTATAATATGTTATGGCAAACTGGTCAAAGACACTGCATGCCAAATTTCAAGCTGATCGGACTAACGGTTGTAAGGTTAGGGTCATTTTATGGTTTTTAAGCTTTATAGCGCCACCATGAGGCCAAAGTCCGCTGTTTTTGCACTGTCACCTCAAAT
The DNA here is from genome assembly GCF_052040795.2 of Danio rerio. Classification (NCBI taxonomy): domain Eukaryota; kingdom Metazoa; phylum Chordata; class Actinopteri; order Cypriniformes; family Danionidae; genus Danio; species Danio rerio. Next base: position 16,576,492 of record NC_141044.1, read on the forward strand.
TGAGCTTATACATGTGTTTACCAAGTTTGGTGATGATATCTCATTCCGTTCAAAAGTTATAGCTCCAATTAGCATTTAGCTTCAATTAGCATCGAACATTGTTGTGTACTGTTTCGAGTGGGAATAAAAATGTCAACTTTTTTTTGATAATTATTGATATTCAGTGTCCAGAGAACATTTGAGAGCTGGTTTGGTTTAGATTGAGTGAAAAACCTAGGACTAGTTCGTAAAAGTAGGTTTCGGATAAATCGCGATGTAGCGGGAAAACGGTGTGTCGTAGAGCAAAAATTTCTGCTATACACTTTTGTTGGGGCTAACCCAAGGATTGAAAAAATGTAAAGTTTTTGAGTCTACGACAAACGGTGAACGTATAGCGGCCAAAAATGTCCAAAAAGTGTTTTTTTGGCGCCATAGCGCCACCTATGGTCTGATTTGGCTGATTTTTGGCCAGAACGTAGTGTACCGGGGTACTACCATCTGGCCAAGTTTCAGCTCTCTCGGCCTTACGGTTTGGTCTGGGCAATAGTGACTTCGGCAGAATAATAATAATAAATATAGCCGCAAGCGGCGATTAACGGGGTTCGAGCATTTGGCAACCTAATTGCCATTTAGGCAATTTAGATTTAGGACAACCCAAAATTTAAGGCTGACCCAAAAGAAATCCATGATGGAATGTAATAAATGGAAAAAATATACAGCCTACATGAATGAAGTGGTAACCTGGGCCTAAATCAGCTTTTAAATGCAATAACAGAGCTTATACCATGTCAAGATGTGATTCAGAATGATCTTAAATGGAATTTTAGGGACTTTAAACCAACATTATGAGGTCTTGTGCTGTCATCTAGTGGTTTATATTAGTAATGCATGTTTAGACCCTTTTTGGAAGCATATGAACACACTCTGCTCTTTAGATAAATAAATCAAGCTCATTTATGCACAAAAGTTAAATTGTTTTTCATAATTACTGATTTAGACAGTCCAGACATTTGTACAACACTGATTTTGTTCAGTTTGAGCAAAAAAGCAGGGACGAGTTCCTAAAAGTATTGTTTGAAATAATGGTGAATAATAAATTGATGGTTATAGTTACAGCAGTGGATTTTGTGCCAAAGTGATCAGAATATACAGGCCTGTCATATAATATGTCATATCAAGTATATTTGTGAAAAGCTGTCTACAATAAACACATATTATACAAATTATGGTCAAATAGCAATAAAAAGCAATGGAAATCAGTGTTTTTGAGACCTTTTCTAATGTTATAGCGCCACCTATTGACATAGCTTCACAAAATTTTGCATGCTTGTTATGAATCACATCTCAGATGTGCATACCTGATTTCACGAAGTTTTGAGTTTTCCTTATGCATTTACATGCATTTAGGTCAATATAAGACACACCCTTTTTGTAAATGAGCCATTAATAGCTACCAAAAGAGGAAAGTTCAAGTCATTTCAATAACTATTGATCTGCTCAGTTCAGAGATTCATACAACACTGGTTTCGTGGTGATTGAGCAAAAAAACAGGGACTAGTTCGCAAAAGTAGGTTTTTTATTTATTAATTAAAATTTAATGAACAGATTGAGTGACATCAGTGGTTTTAGTGTCAGACTGTTCGGTATGAGCAGGCCTATCATATGATATGTAGTTTGTGTGGCTGTGCAAAACTTTGTGTAATAACCAATCAATTACACCCTCAAAAAACACAAAATCGCCCCCTAGTGGCGGATTTCTTTCAAAATTCTTACAGACCTCTAGGACCATGAGTCGAACATGCACACCGAGTTTCGTTCCGATCACTCATCGTTAACCTAGTTTAATGGCTGTTTAATCTTAATTGGCTAATGGCGGCCATGTTTTTTGAGATATGCCAATGTCCTTATAGTATGTCATGACACGTTATACAAAGACACTGCATGCCAAATTTCAGGCTGATTGGACTAATGGTTGTGAGGTTAGAGTCATTTTTATGTTTTTTAGGCTCTATAGCGCCACCATGAGGCCAAAGTTTGCGGGTTTTGCACTGTGACCTCAAATTGACCTTATACATGTGTGTACCAAGTTTTATGAAGATATCTCAATCCGTTCAAAAGTTACAGCTACAATTAGCTTTTAGCTTACATTAGCATGTTACGTTTTTGTGTACGGTTTCGCGTGAAATCAACATTTCAACTTTCTTTCAATAACTTTTGCTATTCAGTGTCTAGAGAACATTTCTACACTGGTTTGGTTCAGATTGGGCAAAAACCCTAGGACGAGTTCGCAAAAGTAGGTTTCGGACAAATCGCGATGTAGCGGAAAAACGGTGCGTCGTAGAGAAATTCTGGGTGACTCCACTTTTGTTCGTGCTGACCCAACCATTCCAAATATGTAAAGTTTTTGAGCCTACGACAAACGGTTTAGAAATGGCGGCCAAATTACTAATTTTTTTTTGTTTTTAGCGCTGTAGCGCCACCTATGGCCCGATTTTGACGAGCCTTTGGATCTGAGTAGCGGTGAGGAGTACTACCATCTGACCGAGTTTGAAGCCAATAGGCCTTACGGTTTGGCCTGGGCAATAGTGATTATGGCAGAAGTAAAATAATAATAATAATAATAATAATAATAAAAATCCTTACAAAAACAATAGGGTTTCAGCGCTTCGCGCTCGAACCCCTAATAATAATAATAATAATAATAATAAAAATCTTAACAAAAACAATAGGGTTTCAGCGCTTCGCGCTTGACCCCCTAATAATAATAATAATAATAATAATAAAAATCTTAACAAAAACAATAGGGTTTCAGCGCTTCGCGCTTGACCCCCTAATAATAATAAAAATTTTAACAAAAACAATAGGGTTTCAGCGCTTCGCGCTTGACCCCCTAATAATAATAATAATAATAAAAATCTTAACAAAAACAATAGGGTTTCAGCGCTTCGCGCTTGACCCCCTAAATATAGCTGCGAGCAGCAATTAACGGGGGTCAAGCAGTTTAGCAGGGTAAGGTCATATAGCAGTTAGGACGCCTGTAAGTAGTTTATTCGACAACGAAATATACGATTACAGTGTTAGAGTTTATAGATTGAGCTAACAAATATTTGATTAAACACTCCAGAGAAGCAACTTCGATTTTTACATATTGACAAATTTTTAATGAACATTTCGAGTGACCGCTTTTATGTCAAAGTGACCAGTATAAGCAGCCCTATGATATAATGTGTAGATCGAGTCATGGCACCTTAGACAAAGACACAGCATGTCAAATTTTAAGTTAATCAGATAAATGGTTACACAGATACAGTGATTTTACAATGTATAGCGCCATCATGTGGCCAATGTCTACGAGTTTTATGCTATGACCTTAGACTGACCTCTTGCATATGTGTAACAAGTTTGGTGAAGATATTTTAATGCATTCATGAGTTATGGCTATTTTAGCTCTTCTTAATAAAAATGACAAAAGAGCAGTGAATAAGCTATTAGTGATCTCCTACTGCCATCTAGTGGCCACGGTATAATTTATTTATGTGATTACAGCCATTTAGGTGTGCATAAACATATCCCTTCTATAATTGAGCATGTTCTAACTGTAAAAAAATGAAAAATTTGTATTTTATTAAAATAATTAAAAATCTACAGAGTAAAAAGTGTGAAAGGCTTTAACTAAATTTGATCTTAAATGGATTTATTGTGTTCATGCCATGTCAGTTTGGGATTCAGAATGCATTACATTACATTACATTCTTTGCTATAGAGCAGTAAAATAAACAATAAGTGGTCTGTTACTGCCATCTAGAAGCCACAGTTGTGATTTTCTTTACATATGTTTTAAAACAATGTGTTTAATCATAGAACCAGTTTTACCTATTAGAATTATTATGAATAGGTTATCTGGGACCAAATTAGATGTTTAATGCATAACAGTGTTTACATCAGGTCAAAATATGATTCAGAATGATCCTAAATGCAATTTCCCTGACTTTAAACTCAAAAAACAAAGGTATGCAAATGTTTTGAACAATAAATAAGTGGACTTGTTGTGACATCTAGTGGTTAGAAATGGTAGGTGACAGTTAAAAGTCTCTGTTATAGTGGCTAAAATGATAGAATATTGAAATTATGTGTTTTTGAGACCTTTAAACATCCAAGATGGACAAAAAAAAAAAAAACTTATAAATCATTTCAGTGATAAGTGTGTAAATGAAGCACATTTACTTCATTTTTAAGCCATTTTAGCATGTTTTTAGAACCATTTCCATTATTATAGCGCCACCTATTGCCCAATCTCCACAAGATTTTGCATGTTTATTCACATTGATATGAGACATCTGCTCACCAATTTCTGTGATGTTTTGGGTTTTCCTTATTGGTTTACAGGCATGTAGGTTCGTGTAGACACGCCCCTTTTGTTAATGAGCCTGTTACAGCTATCTAAAATGGAAAGTTCAACTTTCTTTTGATAATTATTGATCTACTCAGTCCAGAGGTTCATAAAACACTGGTTTCGTTGCGATTGAGTTAAAAACCAGGGACTAGTTTGCAAAAGTAGGTTTTGTTTATATTGATGGTTTTTTAATGAGCGGTGTGAGTGACAGCAGTGGTTTTAGTGTCAAACTGTTCAGTATGAGCAGACCTATCACATGATATGTAGATTAAGCGTTTTTTGTGAAATAGTATGTAAATGAAGCAAATTTGCTTTATTTTTAAGCGATTTAGCATTATTTAAAGACTATTTTTGCTATTATAGCGCCACCTATGGTTTGATCTTCACAAAATTTTGCAAGTTTCATCTCGTTGATATGCCACATGTGTTCACCAATTTCTGTGATGTTTTGGGCTTTCCTTATTGGTTTACAGGCATGTAGGTTCGTGTGGACAAGCCCCTTTTGTAAATTAGCCTGTTACAGCTAGCCAAAGTGAAAAGTTCAACTTTTTTTTGATAATTATTGATCTACAAAGTCCAGAGATTCCAACAACACTGGTTTCGTCGCGATTGAGTGAAAAACCAGGGACTAGTTCGCAAAAGTAGGTTTTTCCTATATTGATGAATATTTAACGAACGGTGTGAGTGACAGCAGTGGTTTGAGTGTCAAACTGTTCGGTATGAGCAGGCCTATCATATGATATGTATTTTGTGTGGTTGCGCAAAAGGTTGTGTGATACACAACCCATTACACACTAAAAATACGTAAAATCGCCCCCTAGTGGCCGATTTCTTTCAAAATTCTTACAGACCTCTAGGACCATGAGTTGAACATGCCCAGCGAGTTTCGTTTTGATCACTCATCGTTAACCTTGTTAAATGGCTGCTCAATTTTAATTGGCCAATGGCGGCCATGTTTTTTGAGATATGCCAATGTCCTTATAGTATGTTATGACAACTTGGTTAAAGACACTGCATGCCAAATTTCAAGCTGATCGGACGAATGGCTGTAAGGTTAGAGTAATTTTTATGTTTTTTTAGCTTTATAGCGCCACCATGTGGCCAAAGTCTGCGGGTTTTGCAGTGTCACCTCAAATTGAGCTTATGCATGTGTGTAGCAAGTTTGGTGATGATATCTCATTTCGTTCAAAAGTTATAGCTCCAATTAGCATTTAGCTTCAATTAGCGTCGAACATTGTTGTGTACTGTTTCGAGTGAGAATAAAAATGTCAACTTTTTTTTGATAATTATTGATATTCAGTGTCCAGAGAACATTTAAGAGCTGGTTTGGTTTAGATTGAGTGTAAAACCTAGGACTAGTTCGCAAAAGTAGGTTTCGGACAAATCGCGATGTAGCGGGAAAACGGTGCGTCGTAGAGCAAAAATTTCTGGTATACACTTTTGTTCAGGTTAACCCAAGGATTCAAAAAATGTAAAGTTTTTGAGTCTACGACAAACGGTGAACGAATAGCGGCCAAAAATGTCCGAAAAGTGTTTTTTTGGCGCCATAGCGCCACCTATGGTCTGATTTGGCTGATCTTTGGCCAGAACGTAGTGTACCGGGGTACTACCATCTGGCCAAGTTTCAGCTCTCTCGGCCTTACGGTTTGGTCTGGGCAATAGTGACTTCGGCAGAATAATAATAATAATAATAAATATAGCTGCAAGCAGCAATTAACGGGGGTCAAGCAGTTTAGCAGGGTAAGGTCATATAGCAGTTAGGACGCCTGTAAGTAGTTTATTTGACAATGAAATATATGATTACAGTGTTAAAGTTTATAGATTGAGCTAACAAATGTTTGATTAAACACTCCAGAAAAGCATCTTCGATTTTTACATATTGAGAAATTTTTTATGAACATTTCGAGTGACCGCTTTTATGTCAAAGTGACCAGTATAAGCAGCCCTATAAGATAAGTTGTAGATCGAGTCATGGCACCTTAGACAAAGACACGACATGTCAAATTTTAAATTAATCAGATAAATGGTTACTCGGATACAGTGATTTTACAATGTGTAGTGTCACCATGTGGCCAATGTCTACAGGTTTCATGCTCTGACCTCTGATAAACCTCTTGCATATGTGTGACAAGTTTGGTGAAGATATTTCAATCCATTCATGAGTCATGGCTATTTTAGCTCTTCTTAATAAAAATGACAAAAGAGCAGTAAATAAGCTGTTAGTGATCTCCTACTGCCATCTAGTGGCCAAAGTGTAATTTATTTATGTGATTACAGCCATTTAGGTGTGCATAAACATATCCCTTCTATAATTGAGCATGTTCTAACTGTATAAAATGAAAAATTTGTATTTTATTAAAATAATTAAAAATCTACAGAGTAAAAAGTGTGAAAAGCTTTGACTAAATTTGATCTTAAATGCATTAACTGTGTTCATGTCATGTCAGTTTGGGATTCAGAATGCATTACATAACATTACATTGCATTCTTTGCTATAGTGCAGTAAAATAAACAATAAGTGGTCTGTTACTGCCATCTAGAAGCCACAGTTGTGATTTTCTTTACATATGTTTTAAAACAAGGTGTTTAATTATAGAACCAGTTTTACCTATTAGAATTATTATGAAGAGGTTAACTGGGACCAAATTAGATGTTTAATGCATAACAGTGTTTATATCAGGTCAAAATATGATTCAGAATGATCCTAAATGCAATTTCCCTGACTTTAAACTCAAAAAATGTAAAACAACAAAGGTATGCAAATGTTTTGAACAATAAGTAAGTGGTCTTGTTGTGACATCTAGTGGTTAGAAATGGTAGGTGACAGTTAAAAGTCTGTGTTATAGTGGCTAAAATGATAGAATATTGAAAATATGTGTTTTTGAGACCTTTAAACATCCAAGATGGACAGATAAAATAACTTATAAATCATTTCAGTGATAAGTGTGTAAATGAAGCACATTTACTGCATTTTTAAGCCATTTTAGCATGTTTTTGGAACCATTTCCACTATTATAGCGCCACCTATTGCCCAATCTCCACAAGATTTTGCATGTTTAATCACATTGATATGCCACATCTGCTCACCGATTTCTGTGATGGTTTGGCTCTTCCTTATTGGTTTACAGGCATGTAGGTTCGTGTAGACACGCCCCTTTTGTAAATGAGCCTGTTACAGCTATCAGAAGTGAAAAGTTCAACTTTTTTTTGATAATTATTGATCTACTCAGTCCAGAGATTCTAACAACACTGGTTTCGTTGCGATTGAGCGAAAAACCAGGGACTAGTTTGCAAAAGTAGGTTTTGTACATATTGATGGTTTTTTAATGAACAATGTGAGTGACAGCAGTGGTTTTAGTGTCAAACTGTTCAGTATGAGCAGACCTATCATATGATATGTAGATTAAGTGTTTTTTGTTAAATAGTATGTAAATGAAGCAAATTTACTTTATTTTTAAGCGATTTAGCATTATTTAAAGACTATTTTTGCTATTGTAGCGCCACCTATGGTTTGATCTTCACAAAATTTTGCAAGTTTCATCTCGTTGATATGCCACATGTGCTCACCAATTTCTGTGATGTTTTGAGTTTTCCTTATTGGTTTACAGGCATGTAGGTTCGTGTGGACACGCCCCTTTTGTAAATGAGCCTGTTACAGCTAGCCAAAGTTAAAAGTTCAACTTTTTTTTTGATAATTATTGATCTACACAGTCCAGAGATTCTAACAACACTGGTTTCGTCGCGATTGAATGAAAAACCAGGGACTAGTTTGCAAAAGTAGGTTTTTCCTATATTGATGAATATTTAACGAACGGTGTGAGTGACAGCAGTGGTTTGAGTGTCAAACTGTTCGGTATGAGCAGGCCTATCATATGATATGTATTTTGTGTGGTTGCGCAAAAGGTTGTGTGATACACAACCCATTACACACTAAAAATACGTAAAATCGCCCCCTAGTGGCCGATTTCTTTCAAAATTCTTACAGACCTCTAGGACCACGAGTTGAACATGCCCAGCGAGTTTCGTTTCGATCACTCATCGTTAACCTTGTTAAATGGCTGCTTAATTTTAATTGGCCAATGGCGGCCATGTTTTTTGAGATATGCCAATGTCCTTATAGTATGTTATGACAACTTGGTCAAAGACACTGCATGCCAAATTTCAAGCTGATTGGACTAATGGCTGTAAGGTTAGAGCAATTATTAGGTTTTTTTAGCTTTATAGCGCCACCATGTGGTTAAAGTATGCGGATTTTGCACTGTGACCTCAAGTAGACGTTATACATATGTGTACCAAGTTTGGTGATGATATCTTATTCCATTCAAAAGTTATAGCTGCAATTAGCATTTAGCTTCAATTAGCATCGAACATTTTTGTGTACTGTTTCGCGCGAGAATTAAAAAGTCAACTTTTTTTTGATAATTATTGATATTCAGTGTCCAGAGAACATTTGAAAGCTGGTTTGGTTCAGATTGAGTGAAAAACCTAGGACTAGTTCGTAAAAGTATGTTTCGGACAAATGGCGATGTAGCGGGAAAACGGTGCGTCGTAGAGCAAAAATTTCTGCTATACACTTTTGTTCAGGTTAACCCAGGGATTCAAAAAATGTAAAGTTTTTGAGTCTACGACAAACGGTGAACGAATAGCGGTCAAAAATGTCCAAAATATTGGTTTTTGGCGCCATAGCGCCACCTATGGTCCGATTTGGCTGATCTTTGGTGAGGATGTAGTGTACCGGAGTACTACAATCTGGCCAAGTTTCAGCTCTCTCGGCCTTACGGTTTGGTCTGGGCAATAGTGACTTCGGCAGAATAATAATAATAATAATAAAAACTTTAACAAATACAATAGGGTTTCAGCGCTTCGCGCTTGACCCCCTAATAAAAATCCTTACAAATACAATAGGGTTTCAGCGCTTCGCGCTTGACCCCCTAACTTTAACAAATACAATAGGGTTTCAGCGCTACGCGCTTGACCCCCTAATTCTTACAAAAACAATAGGGTTTCAGCGCTTCGCGCTCGAACCCCTAATAATAGAATAAAGTGGGCAGGCATAATGGACAACATGAGGCTGTTTAACATTTCACAAAATGTTTAGCTGCATGAGTTAAGCATTTTAACACTGACAAGAACTTTTAGAGTGCCAAGAAAGAGCAGCCAACAAACTATCATTTTAGTTTTTTGTCATCCTAACTGCAAACAAAGCAGTGAGTAATGGAGTGCAACAGAACAGCATCAAGTCTAGCAAATATTGAGGATGACAGTTTGGTCTTATCCAATTATTACAGTAGTTTTCCAATCAATGTCTGGTTAAGACTCCACTTAATTCTCAAATGTCCCAGGTGCGCAATAATTTTTTTGTCAAACAGTTTTCAAAGTGTAATATGGCTTGAAAAATTTAACAAGTTTACTGCAACAGTGCATAACACTGATGCCAACAATGACTTCTGATCGAAAGCTCCGTGTCTGAAACAGAAGCTTACTAGTAGGGCAAGCGGTGCTGTTTTAAAGGTCATCTAGTTACTGGACTCTTAGAAAAAGATATCATATCTTCTATGAAATCAGCTCAAGAACATTCAGTCTTGAATGAACAAATATATCAGTTTTTCCCATGGCAAAAAAAGATTAGTAAATGTCTCTTTCACTCAAGCAGTGCCTTGTGACACTTGAATGGAAATGTTATTGTGTTAATTTAATTTGCAGTGGGAAAATCCATGAACTCAGTGCACTTTTATTTATTTACAGCTTTAAGGTTTTAGTGTTTACACTTCTCTACCCCAATAAACAAGACAGACCACAGCCACACTGCCATGCATCTGGCTCAAGACCTCGCTAGCAAAAGCCAAAAATGAGTTTTGAATTTGTGAACAGCCTCTTCATTCTGTTCACTTCTGCAGTGGTTTAGCATTTTCTAAAATACCAGCCTCTGAATTTACCAATGCAGACAAAAATCCTATTGTTTTATGATTGCATTATGTTAGTCATATCTTTTTTTAAGGCACACTATGTACAATTTGTCTTGACAGATGCTGCTGACACAACTGAAAATATAAGATTGAATAAGAATTAGCATTTTGTATGTAAAGTAAGTGAGGTCCAGTGTTGTTTTGGTTCTTTTATTATTTTTGAATCTTCATTTCTCATATAATATATTTTTTGTGTTTTGAAATATTGCTAAAAAAACATTCATTCTGAATGTGAATGTGTTAATGGTGCATTGAAGTTATCTAGACAGCATAGAGACGGCTGGAAGGACCGGATGACATGACTAATACGCCTGGATGACAATTTAGTCTGGCTCTTACTTGCGATAGCTTGACCATTTATCATTAAGACCTAGTTGCATTTGCAAGAAAAACTCCCCAAACATCAACAGTGGGAGTTTGACCTAATATATTACAATCAAACATTTCATCTGGGCTCTGGAAATGTGTAAATGTCATCAGAGAGCTATTGACATTAATGATAGTGTGATTTTCCCCATGTTACATGTGCTGAGTGTGTGTGTATTTGTGTAGCTGCATGAATGAAACCAAAATTTTATGCTTCAGCCATTTCAGAGCTTAAGTCTTTGTGGCAGTTTGCGTCACTGTGCCACCAGCTCACCTACAATAACAGATCTGTTTCATTTTGGGATTAATGTAAATCAGCACCATTGGTGTTCTAGTAAATGTTTCCCTTGTGAAATTATCTTAATAGCTATAGTTCTTCCTGATTTGCTCATGTTTGACGCATTAGAGTTATATATGAAATATCAGTTCAACAGTTCAGTGGTACAGACCAGAGTATGAACCTGGACTTTCAACTCAAGTTGACGAAAATCAGATTGCTGCCAGTAATGCTGTGTTCACACTTACAGTTTGGTTCAACTACATGCGGTTTTCCTTGGAATTGGGATACTATTAGCTGTGTTTTTTTTATTCTACAGGTAAAAATTTTGACATATCACATGAATTATGTGTATATGGTTCCGTTTAACTATTTTACCAAATTATGGACGGTTTTTCCGCTATTACCAGTTTGTCCAGTAGCTTACCATGTAAAGTGACGGACATGCAGAGAGGAGTTGACCACGACGACAGGGTTTGAGTCCGGTAAAGAACAGTTCCAGATCTGTCGGTTGGTCAGTCAGTGAGTCAACAGTGACCTCTGGTGGATTTATGTGAAAATAGCAAGCACGAACTTACAAGAGAAATTTGAGATCTAAAAAAAGCATACAGTACAAAGCGGCCTCTAGTGGATTCACTAAAACAAAACCTGCAAGAAAAGTAGGTCCTGGAACGTATTTTGCACTGTCCAGAAATGTAGTAATGTTTTATATACAAATTTCGGGAGGAGCACGATCAGTCTTTGACGAGGCTAATTCATCAAACACAAAATCATTCTATTGTGAAATCAGCTCAAGAGCAAACCCCTATAAATAGTCAAACATGTCATACCTGTTTTCTCTAGACTTCAGCGTCCCTCCACCACCCCAACTCCATGCTAATAAACCAGAAACCTATTTAAATCTGCGGGGGGAGCGTTCTGGAGCTGGGCCAGACACTGCGCTCGGACCCAATCTCTCTTTATCCTGATAAGGGGACTAACACGAGTCAGGGTGTCTTCCCGAGCTCAAAGCCCTCTCCACAGCACGCCAAATAGGCATATTCTATTCAGATAAATATCTGTGAGTGTGAACTGGTGATTATGGGTACATAATCAGAGCCTGTTTTGACTCTTCAGGACTTTTGCTAAATTATAGCAATATCAAAGCAAAGTTCATATATGTCATATCTCTTGCTTGTTCATGCTGCTCTAATCACCATTCTCCCTCACCATATCGTTCCTGCAGCTCCAATCATCCCTCTCCCTATCACCACACCTGTGCAAAATCACCAGACTTCTAATTACACACACCTGCACCAGCAATCACCAGTCAATATAAAGACTCACCTTTTTCAGTCATCATTGGCTGGAATCGAAGTCAGATGGTTCACCTCACCTTCTTGCCTCCTTGCCTTCTTCCGTGGATGTTAACCTTCTCTCGTGCCCTGTGGATGCACATGCTGTGAATAAGGAAAGTGACTATTATTCTCTGGTGGTTGAACAAAGATCCTTCTTTACCCAATGAACTGCTTACAAGACTGCTCACATTTGACGAATATTACTTGCATGCTTCTACTGCTGAACTATTAACATTGTTTTGAATAAATTGAATAAAAGAGATAACCATCCTTGTCTTCATTATAATCTAATCATTATAATCTGAATGCAGCAGCACGAGTGGTCTTCAATGAACCTAAACGAGCACATGTCACTCCGCTGCTACTTCGTTTGCACTGGCTGCCAGTTGCTGCTCGCATCAAATTCAATTCTGATGTTTGCCTACAAAGTGACTTCTGGCCTTGCTCCTTCTTATCTGCTCTCGCTTCTGCAGATCTATGTGCCCTCCAGAAACTTGCGTTCTGTGAATGAACGTCGCCTCGTGGTTCCATCCCAAAGGGGGAAGAAATCACTTTCGCTCACGCTCACGCTCAATCTGCCCAGTTGGTGGAATGAACTCCCTAACTGCATCAGAACAGCAGAATCACTCGCTACTTTCAAGAAACGACTAAAAACTCAACTATTTAGTCTCCACTACACTTCCTAATCTGTAATTGCCTCTCTGAATATCACACTAACTGTACAAAAAAAAAAAAAAAAAAAAAACTAATACTACTAATACTTCCCTTCTTAGACTTTACAGACCTGAAACTTGCTTATAGCACTTATTCATTGTTGCTCTTGGTTGTGTAAATTGCTTCCTTGTCCTCATTTGTAAGTCGCTTTGGATAAAAGCGTCTGCTAAATGACTAAATGTAAATGTAAATGTAAAGAGTCTGTCTTTATTTTATTTATTTTTTGATATTTTTTTTTTTTTTTTTTATAATTTAATTAATATCTTATTTTGGCCATTGGACTAGCCTAGTTGCAAAAGCCTAGCAACCCTGCCTTAATTGCTTTTGTTTTTATGTGTTTGTATTCGTAAGTAATTTCCTGTTGATCAACACCAATAGCAAATGTTCCAAGATCAATACCAAGTGTTCAGTGTTGGGTAAGCTACTTGAAAAATGTAGTGAGCTATGCTATTAGTCACACTATGTAAAATGTAGCTTATCTACACTAAATGCTACCCTCTGGGAAATGTAGCAAGCTAAGCTAAAAGCTACTTGGCAAAAGAACTGTACCTTCGCTACATCAAAGCTATTTTTTTTTATTAAATCAACTTAAATCTAAGTTAATCATATCTTCAGTAATCAATAAAACTGTCAATGAAACATGAGGCATAATTGTTCAGTTAATTTATTTACTATAAATAACAGCAAAAACAAAATCCAATAAAATCAGGTGCTACCATTTATAATACTAAAGTAATTTACAGTAAAGTAAAATATTTGGCAATAAGCTTTACATTGTGTATATATTTACAACTATTCATTAATGAATTACACCACATAATGTAGTATTATTAGTAACTATCATGAACTAATAGTAATTACCATAGTAAACTTTAGCCCTCGTTCATTTTTCAATCAAGCAAGTTTCCAATGTCAGCCCAATAGTTGTTTGGCGATGTCACCGACCAGAGCGAGAGGTGTCAGTAACGCACAAAAAAGTGTGTTGTTGACCACAGTAAAAAAGGTAGAAGAAGAAATTGTCATTCTCGCAGTCATATAAATTTACTCACCTCACAGCTCCGTGAATGTTAGTGCCATCACTTATTGATCCGCGATCTGTAAATGTAGCTCGTGTGGACGCTACTGCACTACTTGCTTAAAAAATAGCATTGTTACAGAAATGCTATTTGATTTAGAAAATAGCGACGCTACTGCCAAGCTACTGAGAAATGTACTTAAGCTAATAGTGTCACTACTTGTAGCTACGCTATTGCCCAACACTGCAAGTGTTATTACTAACATATCCGAATCAAATCTTTCCTTTTTTATGTATGCATATAGCTGATGTGACCAAATAAATAAAATTTCACCAGGTGTCATCCCATTTTGATTTCGCAAAAATACTAAACCTTTTTGTGGTCTGTTCATATAGAGATATTTTATGAGAAGTTCACCACCATCTAATTCAAATGTATCTTATTTTTCCCCTTACAATAGTATAATTTCTTTTCCTTATACACATTCAATATGTCTATATTTTCTAATGTGTTTAAAATATGCATTATTAGACTTGTAATTCATTGATTTTAATTTAATTAATTTTTTTTACATCACAACTTTAGAAATTAAATGTTTTTACAAGTCATGCTGTGGTTACATGTTATTTAGCAGACATTCTACTAACCCACTGCACTATAAAAAAAAAAAAAAAACAGTTGTTTCATCTTTAAAAAGTGTTTTTGCTGCCTTCAAATATTAAGTTTACTTCACTTAAATAGTGAAGTTGTCTCAACTCAGGTTAAAGTTGACAATTGAAGTGTAATGAATGTGCTCTAAGTTTGGCTAACAAAGAATTTAGAGCATTTAAATGTGGTGATGTCATTGGCCCACGAACATTTCCTGTTTCAGAACTGTAACAAGAGGCAAACGTTAAATGTTTAAACCGCTGCCATAACATTATTTATCAATATCTTTATCTTTTTGAATTCACAAAAGCTATGAAAATTAAAAATGTAATTAAGGAAATACGTTAGGACTATTGTTTTTGATTACATACCCTAAACTGGTCTATAATTCAAGTGTAATGGACATGGTTTAACTTTAGTAAACTTAAATATGAATTTGTCTCTTATTCACTATAGACAATTTTGTTTATTCAATTAACTTGTACTGCATGTATTTGGGGCAAACTGGAGCACTCAGAGGAAACCCACACAAACCAACTTGGCCAGCCAAGATTCGAATCAGTAACGTTCTTGTTGTTAGGTGACAGTGCTAACCCTAATGGATCATGGTTCATTTAATACTAAAAACAGGCTTTTAAAGTCTGTTAATACAAATTTCACCTATGAATAAGCTTATAAGAATCTCAGACAAACACACACAACATTACAATGAGAAAATGGCGGTCAGTGTTGCCAGATACACTTTTATGTTTTCAGCACAAACTGTCGAAAACCATACCAAAAGCACAAAAAGCCTAAAAATACATCTAAAAATTTAAAGATTATTATTATTAATTATTACACACACTCGATTTGTGTTAAATATTTAACATTAAATGCATGTTCAAAACATTCACATTGATCCCAAACCCGCCCAAATTGTTAACCAGCTATTTTTTAACGTGCACAATCAAATTCTAAACCTGCAAAAACCTTCATCACCTGTCATCATCCAAAAGTAAAAAAATATACATTTTAGAAAGCATTCAATAAATTAAAAAAAAATAAAGAAATTATTTAATTACAAATAGCATACAAATACAATTTTAAATTTACTTAATTAAAAATGTATTTGCTTTCATTTGCACATATTTGTACTATTTAAAGCTCAGATGTTTAAAGCAGTTAACTAATATTTATCAATTTTAACTGACTCTTTTGTCTAATGACTTCAGCCAGGTAAATCTTTTATATATAAGTTATGTCAATACATTTAATCCAGATAAGTTAACTTGACTCAAAATATTAACCTGTTCTAACTAATGGTCGCAATCATTTTTACAGTGTGATAGTCAAAAAGTAACAGTGTATTTATAGTCAACAGAATGTCTAAAAGGAGAAAAATGTGGTGTTCTCAAAAACTTGTTAACAAAAAATCTGATATCTCTTATTTTACACTCAGGTTAACACATATTTCAGATTCAAATAAAAAAGATTAAATAAAAAAAGAAAAAAAATGTTTTTGACTTTATAATAATCCATTTTGAACTTATAATAATTCCCTGTTGTTAAAACAGTTTCAGTGTTAAAATCAAAGCTATACTTAAATATATACAGTTGAAGTCAGAATGATTAGCCCCCCTGAACTATTAGCCCCCCTGTTTATTTTCCCCCAATTTCTGTTGAACGGAGAGATTCTTTCAACACATTTCTACACATAATAATTTTAATAACTCATTTCTAATAACTGATTTATTTTATCTTTGCCATGATGACAGTAAGTAATATTTGACTAGATATTTTTCAAGACACTTCTATACAGCTTAAAGTGACATTTAAAGGCTTAACTAGGTTATTTAAGCTAAGGCAAGTTAGGGTAATTAGGCAAGGTATTGCATAATGATGGTTTGTTCTGTAGACTACGAAAAAATATAGCTTAAAGGGGCTAATTTTATTTTTAAATAAAATATTTAATATTAAATGAATATTAATGTTGTAATAGACTGCAAAACAATGTATGTAATTATATCATTAATTATGTATTTTTATTCTAGCAACTTTTGTTGACTATTGAAAAATTACATGATACACATTAAATCTGCAAAGCACTCTACCTACATGATGTTAATTCAAGATTTGCTGCCCTTTTGGAGCCACAACTGGTTTTCTCATCATCTGTAGCAAAAGGGCTCCCTGTGGGGTGAAAACAGACCTCGTGGCTTATATCTCGGAGAAAACAACTTTTAATCAATGACTTTACCACATCTACAGGAAGACACCCATGTTGGAGACAACTATGAAAATCAATCACCTTAAAAAATGTATGCATTAATATAAGTAACATTTATCGAATAATCGTCATCTTTTGACCCACAGCTGTAAGTCCATCATGTCAGACTGATGAAAGTACTCTTAGAATGAATGGAATGTTTTTTTTGAGGTTAATAGAACGTTCTTTCAGCGTTTTACGTCACTGCCACCCACAGTTTTCCTCAACATATGGACGGGTACTGCAAGTCTGTCTCTTGATGACAAGGGTCAATTCATTGACACTCACTTTTTAAAAATCACATGACCAGACTCTCAACGATGGCGTAACCCTACAATAACAACACCAGACAAAAATATATATGCTTGTTGCGTTAACGTCTAAGTCTAAGCTCAATTTGGCGAGGTGAACATTTAATTTGGCTAAGGGGAAAATTAATTTGTTGATCTGGAAGAACGCACAATATGTTACATAAGTATTTGTACAGTAGACATACTTCTTGTCAAACTGGCTTGAATCAGAAAACACATTAGTATTTTATCATGGCTAAAGACTGACCTTTCTATATCGCAGATGGGCCCTAACATTCTTTCCCAGTGGAAGTAGACTAATAGATGTGCATTCTAGGTGCGATAAAATCACGAGCCAAATTTTGGAAACAGTCTGTATTGAGAAATACGAAACGATCAGGGCATACATAAATCCTCCCATATACTCAATTTCAGTTGTTAATTGTGGGAAACGAAAGGTAAGCTTTATTGGATAATCTGTTTTACATATGATAGCTTCTGCTGTTAGAAGTAAAGCAGTCCGGCTGAGAAGATCATCAAACAAGCTCAAGTCTCCATCAGCAGGTGCCAGTGAAAATAAAGAGCTGTCAGGAAATAGAGCTTATGTTAAATGCCACTAGGGCTGTAGAAACACGTTTTTATGCATTTATCCAACCTCCTGATTTATGGCTGCCAGTCAAAGGTCTGAATAAACGTGACTGAATTTGTGCATTTCGGGATCAGAGAAATCAAATATTGATAGCTTAAAGGGATAGAACACCCAAAATGTATGTTAAATCACTGACCATTACCATTCAGGTTGTAGGTGATTTTATTTCAAAACATAAAAGATTTTAGCTGGAATTATGGCTCCTGTCAATGTATTCAGTAAGTCTTTTTGTTTTTGAGTGACCTAGCTCTTTAAAAAATGTATCACTCCAACCACCCTCAATCAAAGTCTGGTTGTATGTCTTCTAAAATGGGAGAAGATTAAGTTCTCTCTCTGAAGCTCATCTCATAGATTTTATACTCATTGGAGGCCACAAGTAAATCATTTTGATGATTTAACACCTTTTGAAGTGAATATTTAAGAAATCATTTTATGATCAGAAGCTCTCACTTTCGCATTTTTTTTTCTTCGGTTTGTCATGCTCTAAACTAGACTTAACCTTAGCACAACTAAATTCACAAAACGCAAGAAGTAGGAAGCACATTATCGCTAATTTGACTAACTAATGTAACTATTTTATTTATTTATCTATTTATTTACTTATTTAAATTACTATGCCCTGTGTTGTATTATTATTACTTTATTTACTTGTGTTACATGTTTATAAAAGTGTTCAAAAGAAAAAAAAAAAGCAGTTATTGGACATCCATATACAATGAGACAATACTATTCACTTGTGTTCAAAAAATAAAGTTTATAAAAAAAAAATGAAAAAAATAACTTGCATGTGTTTTGTGAACAAATGGCCTATAAATAATGGATTTGAGTTACTTTCAAGCACAACACTCCATAAAACCCATCATGGGTACTATAGTAGGGTTTATAATATTGCTTTGAAAAAGCTCAAATATGATTTTCATGATCATGATCTATGATTATGTTTTTCATAGATTTGTTTCACATGCTTTTGGCCATAACTCCCAGATTTCTATGTGGGGTATTTTATATAATAGTTGTTATTTGACTTGGTTTGACTGCTATTCCAAAAGGTATGTTAATTATTTTCTATATTTGTCAGTATTAGTTTAGTGTTATTCGTTCATTCATTGGTTTTCTTTTCAGCTTCGTCCTTTAATTAGACAGGGTTCGACACAGCGGAATGAACCACCAACTTAACCAGCATATGTTTTACACAGCGGCTGCCCTTCCAGGCGCAATCCAACACTGGGAAACACATGTCTTTACACAACAGTGGTGTAAAGTAACTAATTTAATGATGTGTACTTTTACTTTTCCGAGTATATTTTTAGTGCAGTATTGATACTTTTACTTCACTACTTTCCTTCATCCTGCAGTCACTACTTTATTTTTTCCTGTCTATGAGGATTAGAAATATCAGCCTTGTCCAATCAAATCATACATAGAAGGTAAATCGCCATATTATGAACTACCTCAAGACATGTGCGATTTATAATTGCAGCAAACTGTTTGGAAGCATTAAAAGTGCCAGACAAGATGCCCAAAATCTTTACACACATTAACCCAGAGAGTGTTTAGATGCATGTCACTGATGAGAAGATGACAGTATGGTGTATGGGGACCGAAATAGTCTTAAATACCCAGCAGGCAAAGGAAATCAACATGATGTCATATTGACGTTTTAATCCATCGTCATGGACGTTGCATTTTATTTGGAAATGAATATTGGGTTGAGAACTTAAAGTCAGGCCAACACCAATATCCAACATCCAACCTAAAATCAACCAAATATCAACGTCTAATGATGTTACACCTTGACATTGTGTGGACGTTACCACTATAACGTCTTTCAGACGTAAGATTTTGGTTCCCATACCTGATGAATAAATGTCAGCATTTCATTTCAATATGATGCTGGTTTTCGATGTTAGCTCGACTTCGGATTTTGGTGACTTTCTAACAACCTAAAATCAACCAAATATCAATGTCATTTGATGTCATTATTAGACATCAAAATAACGTTGTCCTTAGACGCCTGGCTAGAGATTGAATTTTGGTCACCTGAAGTCACACCTAAATCTAACCTAATCTTAACATCTTGTGATGTGTGTCGGGGTGATGCAGTGGCGCAGTAGGTAGTGCTTTCACCTCACAGCAAGAAGGTCGCTGGTTCGAGCCTTGGCTGGTTCAGTTGGCATTTCTGTGTGGAGTTTGCATGTTCTTCCTGCATTTGCTTGGGTTTCCTCCAGGTGCTCCGGTTTCCCCCACAGTCCAAAGACATGCGGTATAGGTGAATTGCACCAGTGAATAGAACATTGCAGTAATCCATTACATTTATTTTCCAAGTCTTTTTTTTGTGGAAACCTTATATAATTTACTCAAATGTTTATAACAAATTTACAATTGTTTTTGAGAGACTGATGTGCTGTCGGCATAATATTATTTAACAGTATTGTCTTTTATCTTCTTTCAAATAAGGGAAGAGGGGTTTTTCCTCACTGTAAGTAAAAAAAACCCAATAAAACCTAATAGTAGTGTTTTCAAACCAGCAATTTATCAGAAAAGCAGCAAGAAAATCCACCAGAGCACCATGGTGAATTGAAATGATTTAAGCAGTTATTTTTAAAAGGAAATTCTTCAAAAACTATGCACCGGATTACAGTTTTCCACCCTATATGCCAGTGTTATGTGCCATTTTCAACAAGACATGCTTTATAGAGTAATCATGGGTACATCTGATATATTGTGCATTCAACTCAAAATCCCACTAAAATGATCTTTTTTATGTATAATTTATTTGCATGGTTTACAACCTGGAAAAATACATCTGCTAAACAATGGCAAAGACAAATATCAAAGGTGCCATTACTACGTTTAGTAATATGACAAGCATTTTCTGTATTTTTATGCAACTTGCAGGTGCACCAAGCTTCTTTTTTCAAGGGGATAGTTAACCCAATTTTTTTAAAATAATTTATTTACACTTCACTTGTTTGCTTCATTTGAGTTTCTTTCTTCTGTTAAACACACAAAAAAAAGATGTTTTGAAAAAATGTGAAAGCTGGCACACTTTGACTTCCATAGTAGTTTATGGGTTGATGAGTGCCAGCATTTTTGTGTTTAACAAAAGAACAAAACTCATAAAGATTTAAAATCAAGGGAAAACAAATGATTTTTATTTTTGGGGGAACTACCCTTTAAAATCATTTGACTAGACAAACACGCCTTTGTCACGACACACTGAGGACTGGACACAGGAGGGATATATATAAAACAGTTATTTTTTCACAAAGTTAATAAAAGAAGTATATAATGATTCAGAGAGAGTTTGTTTTAAACTAGGAAGTTAGCTGATAGCATGGAAGTTTGTTGCAGACACACGACAAACTTAATTTATTCATGGATGGCGAAGAACACTGAACACACAGGAACATGGAGACTGAAAAAAACACAGGAGGGATCGAGGAGATGCTGGAGTAGGACAAATGCTGGGAATGGATCGGGTGTTTTTTATGGATGTGATTATCAAGAACGACAGAGGTAGAGTGAGCGGATATGCTTCTTATAGTATGTGTGTGTCTGTGTGCAGGTGGTGCCAATCAGTAATCAGGTGAGTGAGGGCGAGTCTTTCTGGTGAGTCCGATGGATCGAGTGACTGCTTGACATTACCCCCTCTTCCAGGGTGGCTCCTGACGCCCTAAGACAACATCGGGGTCTTGCATGACTTTGAGGGGCCGGCCGGTCTAGGTGGGTTCGATGAAAGCCATCCAAGAGTGATGGATCCAGGCCATCGGTTCTAGGTACCCAGGATCTTTCCTCCGGGTCCGACCCTTCCTAATCAATCAGGTACTCTAGCTGGTTGGCCCAGCGTCATGAATCCATAATCTCCCTGAATGTATACACCGAATTTGGTTCCAGGACGTCGGAAGGAGGTTGTACTGTATCGGCTCCAGCGGTTCTGTGGTGGGAGAAAGACTTTAATATTGATACGTGGAACGTGGGGTGAATTCTGTACCTGGGTGGAAGTTGGAGCTGATGCATGATTTCATTTATCTGCCTCAGGATGTTGAAGGGACCAATATGGAAGGGACTCAGCTTTTAGCAGAGGAGAAAGAGATCTCAGGTCGACAGCCACACCTGATCACCTGGTTGGTTTATGGGTGTGTTGAATCTTCGGGCATCAGTGAACCTCTCGTTCCATCTCACCGCTCATTGGATATCAGCTGGGTCCCACACTCTCTTGTAATCTACAGCTCGAACCTTCGAGGGTTCCTCCTTCCACAGGAACAAGGGTGGTTGGTAACCGAGCATGCACTGGAATGGTTTTAAACCCGATTGACTCTTGACAGAGGAAGTTTTGTGCATACTCGGCCCAGGTGAGGAACTTGCTCCAGCTGAATTTGTCTTCCTGGCAGTATGACCTAATGCAGCATCTGAGTTCATGGATCTTCCGCTCAGCCTGGCCATTTGTCTGAGGGTGGTTAACCTGAGGAAAGGTTGACAGACACACTAAGAAGTTTAAAGAATGCTTTCAGACATGGGAAATGAATTAAGGTCCCTGGTCCGATACTATCTCCTCAGGTACTCCAAAGTTTCTAAACACATGATTGAACAGTCTTTCAGCTGTGTTGAAAGTGGTAGGCTGCCTGCCTGTCAAAACCCGGAATTTTGTGTGTCATGTAGAGGGTAGAAGTTTTACCTTCTGGGCATCCCATGTTCTTGGAAAGTGGCAACATGAATCTTCTGAAGTCCATCTTATAGGACGGACTTGAAATAGTTTAAGAACAGAGCCCATCTGGCCTGTCATGGATTCAACCTCTTAGCTTCTCTGAGGTATTGTAAATTTTTGTGATCCGTAATCACAGTGAATGGGTGTTCTGCTCCCTCTAGCCAATGTCGCCACTCTTCCAAAGCCAGCTTGGTGGATAGTAGCCCCCTGTTCCCGACGTCATAAGTTTGCTCTGCCGGGCACAGCTTCTTTTAGTAGAAGGCGCAAAGGTGGAGGCAGAGGCATTCACCTCAATGGTGAAGGGATGCTGTGGATCAAGATGTTGCAGGAGAGGGGCAGAACAGTCCCATGGCCAATGAGGTGGTAACTTGGTGGCTGCCTGCTTGCTGACCACATACTGGAATGTAGCATACTCAGATGGGACCTTCTGGGGAGTGGAGACTTCAGGGCTTTTAGTGCTAGTGGCCACTGGGAATGACATCGATGAGGAAACTGGGAGTTTCACAGGGACCATACAGTTCTCAAGAAATTCATAACTCCATTGTAATATTTCACTACGGTCTCACCTGATTTCTGGGGAATGACGAGATAGCCTCAAACGTCCCAGGATGATATCAACCGTGATATCCCCTTCCAGCTGCAACCTATTTCTGGGAACACCTATACACACTTACTCACACAAATACACTAAAAACTATTTAGTTTATTCAATTTACCAATACCACATCTTTGGACTTGTGGGGGAAACCGGAGCACACGGAGGAAATCCAAGCAAACGTAAGAGAGAACATGTAAACTCCACTTAGAAATGCCAACTGACCCAGCCAGGACTCAAACCAGTGACCTTGCTGTGAGACGACAGTGCTAACCACTAAGTCACTGTGCCACCTTTGCATAGATCCATTCCACTCAAAAAGTGTCTTTAAAAAATTTTAACCAATATATTGTTTTCTCCAAGCAAGTAAATAGGATGATTACCATTAACCATTTCAAAACACAACCATGCACATAAATTGTTGCAAACATAATATTGTAGCCTAATTTGTCCTGTTTATATTGTTATTAGACTTCAGCCACTTATATGTTCATAAGCAACTGAAAAAAGCACTTCTTCACTTCTTCCCAAAACACTCTAAAAATGGTTATTAGCATGCCTACTATTCACATATCGGCTCCCTTGTGAAAAAATACCATAGTAGTTTATAGTAAATACTATAATATTTTTGAACCGTACTATAGAAAAGTGCTTGAATTAATCTGTAAATCTACAGCAGTTTTACAGATCCTAACACAACAACTGTAGTAATTTAAGCAAACACCCCACTAGTTTTCTACAACTATCGTGTATATTAGACTACAATACACCACGGTTTACTGCAGTAAAAACTAAAGTATAGTACAGTACTTGTTACAGTTTATCAGTTCACTGATATTAATATTACAGTACCTGCAATTCTGCAGTGTTCTAAATACTAGGCTTTAGTGAAAACAGTAAAGTTGTCACAGCCAGGCTAGGTTCATTCCACAATCACTCCAATCATGATCCCTTGAATTCTAATCAGCACCTGCACTTCATTTCCGCTCATCACTCCAGCACCATAAATAACCTTACTGACCCTCACTCAGGGCCCTATCATACACCCGGCGCAAGGCACGACACAATTGTTGTTTGCAAGTTTTAGCTTGGCGCAAGAGTCATTTTGACGTTTTCTGCCACTCTGTTTAAATAGCAAATGCATTTGTGCTCATATGTGCACCCATAGGCGTTCTGGTCTAAAAAGGAAGGCGTTCTGAGGTGCATTGCTGGCGCATTGCTATTTTGAGAAACTATAAAAGACTTTTCAATAGACCAAACCAAAGCCGGTCTAAAGTCCAGTTATGCAATTATGCACCTCACTTACACACTGCTTAATACACACAAGATGTAGAGCAATACACAAATATCTTTACAAATGAAACATAATTTAAATATTAAGGATATATATAGGATATAATAAAGATATAATAAGGATATATATATATATATATATATATATATATATATATATATATATATATATATATATATATATATATATATAAAGGATTAAAATATTACAAAACATATTATTTTCTAGCTTACATAAGTATAAAAACCATACTTTCATGCCTTCTTCATCTCGGGAGGCTTTTTCAGTTCCTTCATAACAATTTGCTTTTGTATAATGTTATCATTATTAGCAGTATTATTTATTATATCCATATTTGTATTTGTTTTATTAAAAACAAGCTTAGATTTGCCCACCTGTCAGGTTTCAGACCATATGGGGCATAGCATGTGTATTAGGATATAACTCAGTTTTTTGAGCACACTTCGTTATTGTTGTTATTCGTTTGCTGGAAATTAGAACAGAATTTAGAAATAGTTTTGAAACAAATCTTTGCGCTTAACAAACAAAATTAATTATTATTATAGGCTAATTGATGTCTGTGCGTACATGGTTTCCCTACCCACAAGAGCGAAAGTGAAAGTAGATTATGAGATGCCTTATCTCTCATTCTCGAGCTGCAGATGCTCTGTTTAACTATTTCCTTGCTAGTGAAATGCTCAGTATTTCCACTTACACTTACTTTACATCATGTAAATAGCAAATGCACTTATGGCGCGACGCAAATGGCTCTTAAAGAGAATGGGAGATGAGACTCTGATTGGTTTATTCTCAAAACACACCTATAACTCATTAAGAAAATAAGCTCAACCCTTTTAGATCATGCGCCACGCCGCAAAGCGTATTTTTCCGTCCTTAAAATAGCAAAAGTGGATTCTGACACGCCCTGAAAATGTTTGCGCCCTACGCTTTGCACTTTGCGCATGGACCATCAAAATAGAGCCCTCAGTGTCTCATTCCTAGTGTGGTTTCTCCTGGTCCCTTCTCTGGTTATCGTCGATTCCTGAATCCGTCATTCTGCTTACCTGGCTTCCCTACTTCACCACTTCATTTACATTATGCAAAGCATCTCCATTGAGTGCCAATTAACCCTGCTATACTTAATAAACTGTTGTTATACTTGCAAATCTGGTTCCAGTCCCTTCTTGTGGCAAAAGTGTATTATACTGTATTTATTATAATATGTATAATACTGTTAAGATAGATAGACTATACAGTAATAAAACGGTCTGACCATAATACCATATTTAAATATTCTGTAACATTCAAAGTCCTAACAATTATTAAGAAATGAGCTAAGTCCATTTAGCTCAGCCACTACCTACAACCTCTGCAGCTGCTAATGCAATAGTTGCATACATGCTGTTTTCTTTCTTTGGGAAATCTTTGCTATGTACAGCACATCTATATCTTTGTTTACTTAATGACTAAATGGTTTAAAGAAACAGCTTTGTTCGTCATTATATTTGAAGGTCACTACTGAACACAAAGCTCATACAACAAATCAGAAGCCAAAAAGTGTTCAGTCACAGCAGAGGTTTCCCAAACTATGACGAGGATCTCTTATCTGTGTTAACGGATAAAATGTTTTGCTTTATTATTTTTACCATGTTTGGAGCTTTGCAGACTGCTTTTCCTGGCTCTGAGTCTAAGTAACTACAGTTACTGAGGTTTATTTGGTGATGGGAACAAGTTCAGAGAGCTTTCCTCAGCCTGTTCTGTTTGTGTTAATGTCATTGATGGAAATGGTTTCTCCAGTGCATTTACAGTGCTGTTAGGTTCTCTCGCAGGTGCTCTTGCTATAATCTGTGTTCTTAAAGAGATGGGTTTAAGAGATAAATAAAGAGATAATTCTGTCAATCACTACTCTTCACGTTGTTACAAACCTGTGGGGGTATGGTAAGTCAATTTAGCATTTAAAGGAACACTCCTTTTGAAATATGCATTTTTTCTCATTTTAACAACCGACTTTTACACTGAAAAATATTTTTACTGGTTGTTTAAACAACTTGTTTAAAACAACTTAAATCAACTTATGGAGGGAGGGGGGCAACTTAATTGTTTTATGTTCAATCCATTAAATTTGCCAAAAGTTAACTTAGTTAACTTAATTTGCCAAAAGTTAACTTACTGTAACTGATTTGTGTCGGGACAACACAAAGGAGTTGTGTGGATTCTAGCATTTATAGCAAATAATGATTTGTCAGTAAGGTATATCTATTCAGTTTTTACAATTATTTATTCCTATTGTGACTAGTACATAGTTTTTATGTCCTAGTTTGTCATTGAATACACTCAAAAAGCTACTGATTTAAAATGAGCTGAAACAACACAATTCTTAAGATTTCATTACGATAATTTATTTATGTTTACTCCACATAAATTTGTTAAGTGTTAAGTTAACTTAATCAAAGTTTGAAATTTCTTCTGTATACATCATCATTGACAAACTGTTTACTTATTCAATCAGTCCTTGTCTATCCTCCTGTGACACTTACCTATAAAGTACTAGTCCTTTTTTATTGCATATATTTCTTGATTACATAGGTTACATAATACATAGTAGTACTTATTAATTTTTTACTATAGTATCAATATATATTGGTACACAAGCATTAGATACTACTGCTGTACGTATTTAAGATGTTATAAGAAAGAGATTAATTATTTGACAAGATTGTTAATTGGCCATTTAGGGTGCTTTCACACCTAGACTTTTGTTTCAGGACCTGTCTCATTTGCCAAGTTATCGCGGTTCGTTTGGCACATGTGAATCCATCAATTGCGCTCAGATCCGCAGCAAAACAATCGGTCCTAGATCGCCTGCTATGCTAAGTACTGCTATAATTACTGCTATAATTAATAAGTAGCATCTAAGAAATAAGTAGTTTAAATAAAGTAAAAATAGTAAATTTTATTTTATAGTAGTAATAGTATAGTTGTTTTTTATAGATAGTATTTTTTTTTTAGAAATTGTAACTTTTAAATGATAATTTTCATATCTAAATAATAAAAAAGGAGACCAGGGGTCCGTTCTTCGTACCTCGCTTAAATGATCTAAGATGATTTGGCAGATCCTGGATCTTTTAATCTTGATAACTGATCTCTCGCTAATTTGGTTCTTCAAACGAGTTCGCGAATCAGATTAGAATGTCTGGATAAACTGATCTGAGATCGCTGCGTGTGTTGTGAAGGACAGATCTATCGATCCTCGAAATCATGATCAGCAATGCAACGATTGGCTGACGGCACAGCAGCGTAATGACATCATCTGATTAATATTCAATTATCCATGTGAGCAAAATTACATCAAATTAGCAGTAAACGGTTTGTTAAATATGACACGCAATAACCTTTCACATTTGTTGTGAGCTGCAGGCTTTCCACTTTCATGTGTCAAGTGTATTTATCATGTATTTCAATGCATATCAATGTATTTAGTTCCACATTTAGAAAATATTTTCTTTATTATAGTAGCCGTTTTTTAATTGGTGTAAAGAATAACTGGTTGTTTAAAAAAAGCGTTTTCATATTGGTAAAGGCGTCTGCAACTTTTGTGAAGCATCAAATCACCGGCATATTAACTGTCAAAACATGTTCATGACTGCATAAATGTATTATTGCTTTTTTTAAAAAAGTCCCATATTCTGCATTTCTATTATCATACACAAATTGTACTAAAGCGATCTAAAAAGTTCATATCAATAAATTTTCTCTTTGTACTTTCATTTCGAGGGTGCAGATTGCATAAGTTTTGTTAATATAACTTTATTTTATTAATAACTATAACTTTATATGTATAGTTACATTTTTTTTTACTATTTTCCCAAGTGTATATAACTACTACTGTAAGAAAATATAATAATTCGGTACTTTCTCTATTATCTTTGCTTGATCTGAGCCAATCTAATCCTGTTTATATGAATTGAACCTGCTTCCGATCAGGTTTGAGCTAGCAGAACTGTTGCTATGACAACAACTCCCGGATCAGCTTTGAAGAACGAAACGATCCTGGATCATGTCAAATCGTCAATATCCAAATCCAGCTAACTGAGTAATCTACGTACGAAGAACAGACCCCTGAAAGACATTATTTTGTTCATAAAAACAAAACACATTTTGTAATAACAGTGCTGTTGAAGAATTAATTCAGATTGTGTTTCTTCTTCATGACATCACCCGGGTCTACAACCAGTTATTCACTTTGGCCTTCTGTGGGTTTCATTTACTCCATCTGGGATCACTCTGGTAGCATAAGATGTTCAGGGTTAAAGGTCAGGTAAAGGTTTGTCATTCTAACAGCACAAAGAGTTACTTCAGGTTTCCAGCTTACTGGAAGCTGGAAAAAAAATCTAAAATGTAACTTAATAGAGACAACCAAAGGGCCACTGGCATTTGAAACCTATTATAGCTATAAAAATATTGTTGAATACATTAAAATAGTCTTCACTGAGAAATTCAAAAGCATTTGCTTTGTAGTTGGCCCATTTTTGGGTATTGGAGCATTTAAGGGCAGATATTGGAGTTTTTGTGCTGAAGACATATCATTTCAGTGATACTGACTCTGTGAAGTACTGTTTCTTTGATGAACAAGCAGATTACCTTAAACTAGGCTGCTGAATTGATTTACAAATCACTATAAACATTTAATTCATTAATTTGACATATCTGATTGCATCTATTCTGAAGTTATTTAAAATGACTAAAGATCCATTCTCACTATAAGTCAAAGGATCCAGTCAGAAAAAGACTCCAGTTAACGATTCATTGATTCAAATGATCTGTGTTAAGTTAAAAGCTGCGTACCAAATGGCACACTATACACTATGCACTCATGCACAATGTACTTATGCACTTACAGACTTAACAGCCTAGTATATGTATGTAGTGCTGTTTTTACTAAGCTGAAATTCAACCCGTGTCCCAGATGACATTTGACGGTTGCCAAATTAGTGAAATAAATTTACAAAGTACCAAATAATACCTGCCGTGAGTATTACCACAGTCTCCATCAGGAGGGGCTATAATCACTCTCAAAGAAGAATTTCGCCAACGAAAAAAGTTCGAAAGTTATCCAACATGTGTGCCCCCTTCAGCTACTTAAGCAAAACTGCAGTCATTGAGAGCGTGAAGTGTCCAACATTACACATTTAATTTTACTGGTCGAATGAGTACATCATCAGAGTAATTAAACTGTCCCTATTCTTTTTAGAGTTATCAGTGTGAACACACTATACTTACGCTATTCATAATATAAAATGGCGTTTAAATTCAATCACATCAAATCTTTAGTTCTCTCTGTAGTGTCTTCAGAGTGTTTCAAATATTTTAATGGTTCAAAACCATCTGTCTGAGTGAGTTTCCATTTATTGATTCAAATGATCTGGTCAAAGCCTACAATCAATCAATCAATCAATCAATCAATCAATCAATCAATCAATCAATCAATCAATCAATCAATCAATCAATCAATCAATCAATCAATCAATCAATCAATCAATCAATCAATCAATCAATCAAAAGGTGACGTTTACATAACACAATTTCAAATAAAAAGTTTTGGCCAAGCATTTACACAACATAAGTGATGACAAAAAAGTATTATTTTAGCTGGTTCCACTCTCTAACATCTTTTGTCCTAAAGAGACTACTGTATGCTTAGTGTTTGGCCAATGGGGTGTTTTGGGTCATTTTGGGTCAATTACATGTTCAAGCTGATTTTAAACAGGACCACATGTGTTACTTTAGAGAGTTAGATTAGATGCACAACACAGGACTTTTACTCAGTTTTGTGAATTGAAATATAAATGAAAACTTTTTCCATGTGCTCATTGTTTAGTTAACATGCCCCTATTTTATAACTAGCAGTTAACATAATCATAATCAACATAATCTAACAGCATCTGAAATGATTGTCTGACTGAATTATAAACCGCAATATATGGTAAGTGCAGAAGAAATCTAGAGTGAGGTTTGCACAAGCAACCACATGGCTACTGTTTGTGGAAAACCACGTGAAGTGAAGAGGTGAAAAGATGAACCCAGCAAGTCACTGAAAGCTTGCTGGCAGGATTTTCTGTGCAGTGACGCACTATTGATTTTCAGTCGAATGGAATGAAAAATGAATCTTCTGGTTAAGTGCTTTGGCGAGACCCAAACACCATGCAGATGTGGTATAACATGATGTCATGGTTTTATTTTTCGGGATGTAGGAAGTCAAAACGATCTAGGGCTGCATCCGCTACAGACACACCTCGCATAAATTCATAAACACAGCTAAAAGTAATTTACATTTTCCAGCCACTTTATTCCCAAGCTTATGCTGTGCAGAATATGGCTTGCTCTGGGAATGAACGCCAAAGGAAAAATGGTGGGTGAAATTAACCAACGGTGGAACTGCAGTCAAAATAAAGCTTGAGGTGAAGCAGATTTGTGTGTCTCGGCGAGTCCAAATAGTAAAACGCTGGATCCCAAAAGCACAACATCTAACCAGATATACATCAGAGTGTCCTGTGTTGTGTTTTGCATCTGGATTGGCTTCATTTGTTTGGTCTGCTTAACACAGGGTCGCTATAATAGCAGAGTAGCACATAAAACCACAAACCAATCCAGAAAAATCCAGAAAAAAGTTTTTCTTGAACATGATAATTGTGATAGTGCAGTTTTTAAAACATGCATGGCCATTTAAATGACGCTTTAAAGGGGTCATTTGATGCATTTTTTCAGTTTCTTTTTGTAGCATTATTTGTTTTATGTATGTATAAATATGTGTGAGTGATCAAGAAAACGCAAAAACACCTTGATGGAAATGTCCCTTACACCTATGGCAAATTTTCAAACTATAAATAAGATCTATATGATAATACATTATATAATATTTTCAATAAATTTAATTAAATTCAGGTTTATTTGTATAGGAGAACATTATGGCATGATAATAAAAATCTGAAATGTTAAGGTTATTAGTCACTATAACTTAGTATTTCAAAATGCCTGGTGCATTAAGACAGTAGGAGTGTGTCCTACAGGTGGTTTGTTAGGTACACTTACCTTTATTGAGCACACGCACACATCTTTAGCTATATAAACAAACATATAAAACATTTCTGACAAAGTGCTTGGTGTTTAAAGAGAGAAAAATGTTGCCTACAGCTGGATTGTTAAATCCACACACTCACACAGTTATGTGATGCATTGTGCATATACTCTACTTAAAGGATAGGTCTTTAATTTAGTTTTGCACAAAGAGAGTGCGTCAGAGCCTCCAATATTAGCAGGAAGGCTATTTTAGAGTTTAGGAGCCATATATGAAAACGCTCAACCTCCTTTAGAGGACTATGCTATGCTGATTACCACCAGAAGTCTTAAGTGTTTGGAGCTTAAAGAGGGAGTTGGTTTGTAGTGAGACATAAAGATAGTTAAACAGAAACTAGACTATTTAAAGCCTTATAGGTAAGAAGATATATTTTATAACCAATACGGAACTTACAGACAGTCAGTGCAATGAAAATAAAATTGGGTTGATGTGATAGTATATCCTTGACCTGGTAAAAACCCTGAAAGTTGTATTTTGCATTAACTGAAGTTAATAATAGAGGATGCCAGGTAACCAGTGAACAGAACATTACAGTAATATAATCTAGTGGTCATAAAAGCATGAACTAGGTTTTCTACATCTGAGATAGATAGCATGTCAGTTTAAAGACAACTTTCATCTGGAGAATAAAGTCCCAAGCATTGGCCAGATGTGATTTTTTCTTCAACTGAGAGTTAAAATCTTGATGGTTCTGTGTGTTTTGTCTATCCAGTCTGATCTTTATTTAGTAACACTTTATTTTGATGGTCCATTTGAGTATTAGTAGACTGTTTGTTGATCTGTTGATACTGCTGCTAAACAGACATAACCTAAACATAAATAAACCTAACAGTCTACTTATGATCTAATGAGAATAAGTTGGCATGTTGATGCAATGTAACTTAGATTCAACAAACGGACTATCAGAATAAAGTGTTTTATTTTGTATTTTCTATAGAATGCCAGGTAATTGGCTGGGCCATTCTACAGCTTGATTTCTTTTTCTGAAACCATTAGAGAGTTTCCTTGTCTGTCTTTGAGATCATTGTCTTGCTGAAATGTCCACTCTGGTTTCATCTTAATCATCCTGGTTATGTAGATGTTGGACTAAAGCATCTAATAATAACTTACAATGACGAAGGACTGAATAACTTCTGAGAGATTTTAGCTGTCGTCTGGGCTTTCACTGCCTTTTTACACCTCCCTTTCTTCATGTGTTCTTTACTTTGATACTGTGTCATTTCATTTTATTACTCAACTTCATTTGCATATGTTTGTATTTCTTTGGTTATTATCATCATCTGGTGAAAATTTCAAGTCAACAGCAACTGAGAAAAAAGTCATATTCCAAAAGGAGGAGGTAAATTGCACATGCTATATTAATTATCTGTGATGTATTATGATCTGAAACTTTATAGACACATTTTTTGGCACACTACATACTTAAATTACACATTTTCACAAGTCCTTTAGTCATATAAAAAGTGGTAATGCAAAGATGGCACAAAAAGACTTGTTTCCTCATTAAGTGTAAGCTTAGAGTAAGAGTAAGTTTCTTTTCATCATCTTGTGAGGTCAACGTTTGGTACACAGCGATGGGAATAAACCTCACACTAGTCTAAAACAACATTCTCATGGTCATCTAGCTAGGTTTTCTGGCCAAGTTTTCATTGTCTCTTTAAACAAGACAGTATCACGGCTTACTGTGTGATTTGTTTGAAATTAGAGCAAGACCTCAAAGAGAACCGCCCTATTTGATATTTGATAAAAGCTAATACACCCTTGCCGAAAGCTTTTTCTAAATCAAGACCTGCTGAGAACGTACTTGCAGCAGGCCAGAGAGCTGAGCGTGGTTATAATATCAGAAGAAATGGGAGTGTGATTCTCTTTGTTTTTGGAGACAATGAGGTCATGCGGCGCATTTCACTTAGATTGATGGGTGACAGATTTAAAGACACCGAAATCGTTAAATTGTAATGGATTCTTTGTTGAATAAGCCAAACAAAAGCACAGAAATTATGATGGATTTTCAATGACCGTCAGCGCTGCCAACACGCCTGTGAAGAGAAAAAGCCAAAATGGTCAATTAAGGGGACACGTGTAATACTGGAAATCTTTCATTAGCAGCTTTAAATGTGTAGATCAACTTCTTTTTGAAAGACTGAGCAAAATTTATCATGAACCATGTGCTTGACACTTTCTTTGGCTCAGTCTTGTTGCTTTGGAAAAATTAGGGAGGCTAAAAAGCAGTTTGTGTATTTTTAAAATAATTATTTATAGCATACAGAATCAGGGCAGTTTTTGACAGTGCAAGAAGATTGAAATGTATAAAAACAAATGTTGATAGTTCCCTTTTTAGGAAAATATAGATAGATACAGACAACTTTACTTTACCTTTGATCACATTAAAGGACTTTCAGCGAGGGTTATCAATGCGTGTTGTTCATTCGTTAACCTTCTTTGATTTTGGTAGCAACATCCATCTTCCAAAAATCCAATCAGTTCTGAAAAGACAAAATCATGCACCGCACAGACACTTTTAACTTCCATTTCATGGCGACTCGATTAATTGCATACATAATATACACTGCAAAAACTGCTTTTTGAGCCCAATTTGTCCTATTGAAGTAGTTTGAATGAAAGCATGCACAGATACAGTCCAGTCCATCTCACATACATGCATGTATTTAAAAATTCCATTTTTTTAGCCAATTACTTAAACTTTCCCCCCTTTATGAGCAATAAAAGCTGTTCTATAAAATGTTCTATTGGCATTTCTTATTTTGGCTGATTTAAACAATTATGAACAACACAAAACAGAAACATTTTGATGTTCTGATAGAGATTCCTATGTAGAAGAATCACTTCCTGCCATCCATCTGAATTTCGCACGTCATCAATAATGTGAAAAGAATCTATTTTTTGATACATTTTCTTTAATATGTGCTATTATATATATTATATATGCTATACATTTATGGAGAATTAAAACAAACAAACAAAAATAATTATTGTTATAATCATCATCAGTGTTGGGCCAATAAAGTATGTGATTTCACAGAAGAACTGAAAGCCTTTTGATAACTTTAACTGGGCTAATTTCAAACTAAATTGTGTGAACCAAATGTTAAAACCCTAAAGTTTTATGAAGGTACATTTTTAGACAGAGACGAGTCTTCAGATCCAAAGTGAAATTCAAATACAAGCCAAACCAGAAATTTTAAAACATCCTACTAATATTTCTGTACAGTTGGTTCACTTAACAGAGTTTGCAGACATTGCATGATGAAAATTACAGCAGGAAATAAATCTCCAAAAAACATTTTGATTATAGGAAACAGATTTATGATGGACAAAGGTGAACTGAAAGAAGAATCGGCATGCATCTGCTCTAACACTCATCTTCTGGTTTCTAGCTCTACTGTACATGTGTACAAAAATGCTGAATAAATTATTACTCTGATACTTATTATGTATCTGCAGCTCTTCTGGTAACATATGGTTCTAGCAACACCAAAAACATGACATGAATTGAATGTAGTGTTCACTGTAGTCTCATTGACTAAAATGTGTTTTTCTATACAGTACATACAATTTGTTTAAGTTTCCAGTTGAAAATGATCATTGATCTGTTGCATTTTTCTTTACTCTGATTAATATACACTGCTCAAAAAAATAAATAAATACAAAATAAAGGGAAAACTAAAAAAAAAAAACGCATCCTAGATCTGAATGAATGAACTATTTTTAATGAATACTTTGTTTCTCACACAGTTGAATGTGCTGACAAAAAAAATAAAATAATTAAAAATAAATAAATCGCAAAAAACGTATCAATGAAAATCAAATTTATTAACCCATAGAGGTCTGGATTTGGAGTCACACTTAAAGTTGAAGTGAAAAAACACTACTACAGCCTGATCCAACTTTGATGTAGTGTCCTTTAAACAAGTTAAATGAGGCTCAGTAGTGTGTGTGTGACCTGGACATGGTCCTGACAGTCTGTGGTACAACATGGCATTGGTGGATGGAGCAAGATATTGTGTCCTTGGATTCAGCTGTGGGGAACGGTCGGTCCAGTCCATATCATCAATTTCTTTGTCGTTCTGGAGCTGCTGACACACTCTAGCTAGATGAGGTCTAGCATTGTCTTGGATTAGGAGGAACCCAGGGCCAAACACAGCAGCAAACCAGTCTCACAAGGGGTCTCAGGATCTCATCTTGGTACCTACACTCACCGGTTATTTTATTATGTACACCTTACTAGTACCAGGTTGGACTGGTTTTGCCTTCTGAACTGCCTTAATCCTTCGTGGCATAGATTCCACAAGGTACTGGAAATATTCCTCAGAGATGCTGGTCCATATTGACATGACAGCATCACACAGTTGCTGCAGATTTATCAACTGCACATCCATGATGCAAATCTTCCATTCTACCACATCCCAAAGGTGCTTTATGCGATTGAGGATCAGAAGATTGTGTGGGCCATTTGAACCACAGTGGATTCATTGTCATATTCAAGAAACAGAGATGCTTTACAACAAGTGCGTTATCCTGGTGGGAGTAGCCATCAGAAGATGGGTACACTTTGGTCATACAGGGATGGACATGGTCAGCAACAATATTCAGGTAGGTTGTAGCGTTAACACCATGCTCGATTGGCACTAATGGGCCCAAAGTGTACCAAGAAAATATCCCACACACCATTATACAACCACCAGCAGCCTGAACCGTTAATACAAGGCAGAATGGATCCATGCATTCATGTTATTGATGCCAAATTCTGAACCTACTAGCTGAATGTCACAGCCAAAATCGAGACTCATCAGACTAGGCAATGCTTTTCCAATGTTCTATTGTACAATTTTAGTGAGCCTGTGTGAATTGTGTCTCAGTTTCCTGATCTTAGCTGACAGAATTGGCACAAGTTGTGATCTTCTGCAGCTGTATCCCATCTGCCTTGAGGTTGGACATGTTGTGCATTCTGACAAGCCCATGGTGGGCTGTGCGGCCCTCCAAAGAAATGCCACCCCAGACCATTACTGACCCACTGCCAAACTGGCCATGCTGGATGATGGCAGCAGAATGTTCTCAACTGTCTCTAAGATTAGTCTTGTCTGTCACATGCTTAGTGTGAACCTTTTTTCACCTGTGAAAAGAACATGGCACCAGTGTTGAATGTGCCAATCTTGGTGTTCTCTGGCAAAAGGCAAACGTCCTGCATGGTGTTGAGCTGTAAGCACAACCCCCACCTGTGGACATGAAGTGACCAAATCATCAGCCAGGAAGCACAGGAATTTAAAACTGGTCTGTGAGCATCACCTGTAGAACCACTCTAATCGCGTGTCTTGCTAATTGCCCATAAATTCCACCTGTTGTCAATTTTAATTTGCACAACAGCATGTGAAATTAATTGTCAACAGCTGTTGCTTGTTGTTTAAGTGTTCGCTTTATTTTTTAGCAGTGTATTATAAATTCTTACACACTACAAGGTTTTGTGCCCAAATTACATCTACGATAGTGCAGGAGGGCAGCACGGTGGAGCAGTTGGTAGCGCAATCGACACACAGCAAGAAGATCGCTGGTTTGAGCTCTGTCTGAGTCCGTTGGCATTTCTGTGTGGAATTTGCATTTTCTCCCTGTATTTGCCTGGGTTTCCTCCGGGTGCTTCAGTTTGTCCCACAAGTCCAAAAAACATGCGTTACTGGTGAATTGGGTGAGCTAAATTGTCCGTATTGTATGCGTGTGAATGAGTGAGTATAGATGTTTCCAAGTGATGAACTGCAACTTGAAGGGCATCCATTGCTTAAAACATATGCTGAATAAGTTGGCGATTCATTTAGCTGTGGCAACCCCAGATTAATAAAGGGAATAAGCCGGAAAGAAAATGAATAAATAAATGAATAGATCTGCAACCCTGTAGGTTTTGAGAAAATTAAGCAAAGACCATCTTCCATTAACTCATTTTGTTCAGTTCCTCCTGTAAATGTATCAAAACTTTTATTATATTCTTAAGTACTTAATTGTTAAGTACTTAATTTGGCAACCCAAGCTCTTTACAGATATGTGCCCTGTGCTATATTTTTGATTACTGAGAAATGTGTACCCTGGGCTACAATTTTTGACAATCTCAACTTCATTTTCATGCGCGTCCGTGAGAGAAGCCGGTCTGCTTGTCATGCATAATTCATCAACTTAATATCGATTGACCCACCACCTTCCCTAAACCCAACCAATAGTGTTTTCAAAAACAAACTAGAAAAGAAAAGCTATTGTGGCCACATTCGTTTTACCCTGATTTTACATAGCTTATTTGGGGTTTTGCTTTACCTGGTTTCTGGAACTATACTTCGCCGGACACAAACCATGACTCATAGCATTCATTCTACACGCAAAATGCAAAAATATGTACCCACAAGCACATATTTCTGTTTTCTTAACAATGTTGCCCTGGGCACATATGTGTTGCAATTTGGATAGCTTTACAACCTATCCATTTTATATTTCCCTTTTTTGAACCCTCAGATTCCAGATTTTCAAATAGTTGTATGTCAGTTATTTTAAAAAAAACACACTGTACATCAATGGAAATCTTATTTAACAATAAATCTTAGTTTATAGACATTGTAAATGTGTAAATTGTGGAACATAAAGTCATAAATTGAAAAATAAAACAAAAGGTCAAGAGTTATAATACAGATGCCACAATGGCTATTTCTTAACCTAAATATTGTATTCTGTCACAGAAACATCTTTTATATACCTTTGAATCTATTCACATTTAAACAGTTCTAAACAGCTGGTATTATAAAGTGCTGTAACCTTAAAAAAACCCGAAGCGCCTAATACACACTATTCCTTACTTCATCCACTAATTCGTTTTGCACATACAACGATTTCTCCTGTCAGATCTGATATTTATCGCCAAGTGAGAAGAGACACATACAAATAACAAAGAAAGCAAGCCACATGTCACTAGGGTGTTCATCTGACACACAACATTAAGTTAAAATTGCACATAGGCAGTGTGATTTGGATACATGCTCTTGAATTAGCCGTGACAGGTAGAAAACCTTGGCGAGGGAACAAGGCTGAAACCGCCAGCTGCCAAAGCTACAAGTCATCTTTCATCTGCTGTCTAGACAGCCTCAGGCCCTCTTCAGCCGCAGCCAATCCGCTTGCTCATTTTCACAACCAAGGGTGATCTGCTAGACCGCGCTGACCCACACTGCACACTCTTATTCCCACCAAGGACAGACCAGAGATCTGCTCCAAAACCAGTATAAACAGGGAAAATGTCAGCACGGTCTGTCCTTTCGCCAACATATATCTTCGTACGCCATTCAGAGTACTATTCCATTAAAGGTATGGTTCACTTAAAAATAAAAAAGGGAAGTCTGTTCTGAGTAACTTCCTTTCTTTTGTGGGATTTACAAATTTGTTTTCTGCATTGCGTTATTAAAACAAATCTATTGTTAAAGCTAAGATTCATTCATTTTGACTGATCTCTAAAATACATTGATTTTTGTGCAGCTATTTTGTAAAAACACTGTTCTACTAGCAGCCACACAACAATTTCTATGAGAAAATTCACACTTTATTTCAGATTGTTGCAGTATTTTATGATTGCATTTTTATTAACTTTAGTAGAAAGTGTATATATGTGGTAATCACCTTCACTATATATTGTTACATATATTGTTCAGGGGCATATTACATAAGGTTTTTATTTTTTGAAATTTTTTGGCCTACCTAAATATTCTACTAAAAGCTGCATTTGGATCTTCTTGTCACCTTTTAACATTCCAATTGTTTTGTTTTGCGGCAGTGAGACAAATTTACAACTACAAGTCTTTTTAAGTTCCTAACGTTATTCCATTCAATGCCTGTCCACAGCAAATAGAAAGCAAATGTTTAAAAATCTTACATTTTCTAAGAGCCACCATCGTTATTGTCATGGTCACCAAGTTGAGTGCCCATCAGACACGCTAGACATCCCATTTGCCACTGAACTGAACTACATTTCCCACCATGCTCTGCAGTCACACACCTGTTCCAGATCCCCTCTTTAATACACACACAGCTTAAGCTGTGACAGATTACATTTACTATACATACACACCTCTCTCTCTCTCTCACACACACACACACACACACACACGCACATCTTTGCTGAGTCTTGTTAACTGTGATTAAACATTACACAGTGTTTCCCTATCTAGGCTAGCTGTGTTTTGACTCCGTTTTTTTTATGTTTTGTTTGTTTCAATGATTTACCTGTTATACCATTCACCTGTTATATTAAGCACTCTTTGGATTATCTACTGTACATACTAACTTCTGTCCCTGTTTGAACCTTGCCTGCCTGGTGATTTTAATTTAAGCTGCATTTGAATCTTGATGTCAACTCCAGCTCTTGTTGTCACCTCCAATCATGACAATTGTTTTGTTTCAAGGGAGTGAGAGAAATTTACAACAGGATGGGGGCGTTGTGTTCATCAGATGTGATGAACTGAACTACATTTCCCACCATGCTCTGCAGTCTAACAGGGACAATGCACAACAATTACATTAACCTCAAAGAGGACAGATGCATTGTGCCAGATTGTAGAAGGATTGCTAATTTCCACCTGCAGTCCCTGGACAGGTTAAAATTAAAACAATTATATCCAATTAATAAAAAAAAAGTCAGTTTAAAACATTCAAGCATAATCCCATATAAACTAAACCACTGACAACTCAAAAACAAATTACTCAGTGTGTACAAATTTGATTTGACAAAAACCAGGCATGAAAGCATCTTATAATTTGTACATGTGATTATTTCTGTTGGGAGAGAAAACCATACTGTAGATTTAAGGCTTTATAAATAAAAGAGGATTGACCTAAAGAGGTCTCATATCTAGGGACAATACATTCCCCTCTTACCATAGAACGTGTCACTCGTGATGTTAAGCTTAAGCTTGCCATGATTGATTACATGTACTGTATATACACCACTCACACACATCTTTGCTAAGTCTTGTTATTTGTAATTGAACATTACAGTGTTTCCCTATCTAGGATAGCTGTGTTTTGACTCTGGTTTGTTTTATGTTAATATTTGTTTCAACACCTGCTTTAGTCATTCACCTGTTATATCCACCACTCTCTGGATTATCTACATACTAACTTCTGTCCCTGTTTGAACTTCGCCTGGCTGATGATTCTAATGAAAGCTGCATTTGTATCGTGTTGTCTCCTCCAATTATTATTACTGTTTTGTTACGAGGCAGTGTGACAAATGTACAACCTCTCCTACACTGCAGCATATGGGCATTAAAGTATTTGAAAATACAATCACCCAGCCTATTTGAACTTCTTTTAGCCCCCAATTGAAGAATGAAAAATAACTTTAAAGTGTACGAGATCATGTTATCTAGATACATGCTTTCACTGGTGTAAACTAGTTATAGTCAGGTTTGAAGTGTACATTTGAAAGTTAGCTTTTTTAACCTCTAATTTTGTTAACAAATTCAGATAATTAGTTCTTCTGATTAAGTGTAAACATTGTTGCACATTGCCAGATCGGACTGCAATATTGGTGCAGTTAAAAGAATCTCTAGCACAACAATAAATATAAAACATCTTATACAGACTTAAAAAAACACACCTGCAGGTCAGAAGGGTATAGACGTTGTATTGCTCACAGTAAATAAAGCTGAAGTCTGGGAACATGATCATGCATCTACATGCTACTCTACTGTATCTATTTTTAACATACTACATTCCTGCACAGGCAAAATATTCCCTCTCATATATATATAAGACATTTATGACCAGCTTTGATGCTCCGACTATATAAGCAGGGGGTCAGTTGGCTTCTTGGCTGTCCTACATATTTCACAGGAGGTTCTGATGTAAACGCCACAGGGACAAGTAAACATGAAATGCTCCCCAGGTCTAAACTTAGCCAGGTTTTTTTTTTTAAATCTGAGAATGAAGTTGTACATGAACGCAACATACAGTATGAAGCAAAAACTCACATACTGTACAGTACTGTAAACAATTAAATGAATGAATGATTACACCTCAATGTTTTTTGTATCATTTATATTGTATATTTTAGTATTTTAAATGAGCATTTATGTTTTCATTTCAATTTAGTTGTTTTTTATATTTATTTTAATACATGTACATTAAATTCACAGTACATCCTATTAAAACACCTTATGTAATTCTCATGAATAACTGTTGATTACGGTTTCAATAGTTTAGTGTCATTGTAGTCTATTTTACTTTGTTATAATTTATATATTTTAATTTACCTTTTTAATTTGACATTTCATGTTCGGTTTTCCGTCAGTTCTAATGTTTATCCATTAAGTTTATCATGATCTAATAATAATACTGTTTTATAACACAATCTATGTTTTATGGGTGTTTTTGGGTTTTATGGGTTGAGTTATATTTTGGTGTAATTTTCTTTGTGTTTGATAGAGCTCTAGTTAGCTTCCCAGGTTTCTGATGATATGTTTGTTTTTGTGGTTTATGATTTGCACCAAAAATATTCATTATTGACCTTATTCTTGATGTATGAGTGGGCGTAGACATTGTAATCTTTTAGGCTCCAGACTTCTCATTCACATTTAATACAAAGT
This sequence comes from Danio rerio, assembly GCF_052040795.2. NCBI lineage: Eukaryota > Metazoa > Chordata > Actinopteri > Cypriniformes > Danionidae > Danio > Danio rerio. The sequence continues at coordinate 16,618,729 of NC_141044.1, forward strand.
AGCAGAGCTGTTACAAATGGATTCACACCTGTATAATCATTCACAGATTGATTTTAAAGACTCGGAGGGGGTCGCATCATGTCTTTTAAAGTTCCTAACATAATTTGATTCAATGTCTGTCCATGGCAAATATAAAGCAAATGTTTGTGATTCTCACATTTTCCCAGAGCCACCATCGTTGTTCTCAAGGTCACCAAGTTGAGTGCCCATCAGACATGCTAGAGGGCATTCTACACATTCAATTTGCCACTGAACCAAACTACATATCCCACCATGCCCTACAGTCACACACCAGTTCAAAGTCACCTTTTGACTACACAAACAGTTGAAGCTTCTAGTCTCATTCACGATCATTGCTTTTTTTTTTAGATGTTAAAGACAGCTGTTATGCTGCTCGATTTTGAAAGATGAGATTTTTTTATTATATTATTCTACGTTTTATGCTTAGTCATGAATACACATGTTTGTAGAACAAGTAGTTTGAAAATATTCTGCTTTTTCTTTTCCTAGCTATTTCTCCCATAGGCAACTGAATCGAAAGGACATCATACTTCAGGACATTATTTATATATATATATATATATATATATATATATATATATATATATATATATATATATATATATATATTTTTTTTTTTTTTTTTTTTTTCCTCTTTTTTACTTCTTTTTTATTGACTATGGATTTGCCAGCTGTTAGAGTTCTGTGCCTGGAGTGAGACGATTGCTCCCTTGAGGACCACACAAGACATTTTTTTTTCAGGTCTGGCTTACCTGACTCATTTCCCAGACAGCTGCCTTTGCACATGCTAAAACTTTTGACTTAACACCTCAAAAAAGGCTTAGCTGTCTGAGGAAGCTTTGTTGTATTTGTAGAGTGGGTGCTGGCATGTAATGGATCACCCTCACTTAGGAGGACATCACCAGAACCACTCCTAATTCAGGGCCTTACTAGCTGCCTCTCACACCCCACTCACCCGTCTAAATGAGGCTAAGATGCCAATCGGGGAACTGTGGGATGGCAGCAATTGATAGTATATTATCCTTGGTTCACAACAAACATAAAGAAAATTTGCAAATCACAGTATTTGGTCTTGTTGACCTGCCGGATGTTTTTCACCTCATGTGAATTTTCCTCTCTAAATGTATTTTTTGAACTAAAGATGCAATTGAATTGAATAATGTGCATTTGTGGCAAACATGTAACCTTCACGTAATTTGCATTGCTCTGGGCAAATGTATTTCTATTTGTACAGACGCACTGACTTTGTGATTTACTTGAGCAAAAACACTGTATTTCATTAAAGGGTAGTGAAGGGGAAGGCCTGAAAGAAGTCAACATGTACATATACATCAGTAATCTAACTATTTGTGTTAATCTGAATAACACACTAATATGATTAAGGTGTTTACATCAGTTGCTTTTTGAATGTTTCTTTTCATGATCCCGCTTTACGTTACAGCACATAATTCGATTTTATGTGCACTTTGACTTTCATTCAGGGACATTTCGTGTATGCCCCCATAACAAACAAGAGATTGGATGAGAGTATGAACTGCTGAAGAGTGTAGTTTGAATGGAGTTTGATACCGCCGGCTGTATGGAAAAAAAAAAAAAACTTTCCTCATTTCACAATGCGGGTGTCTGTGGTCCTTCACTGACTCGGTAGGTGCAGAGAATAGTGTTAAACAGCAGTGTGTATTTAGACTGTCCTGTTGCAAAATCCTTCACGATGGGAGTAGTTTGATTAAGATGTTTACATGTCCATACTGCACTTCAAATAATGCGACTAAAATCGGCATACTCCACATATCTAAATCTGATTTCTGTTTAGTTCGATTATGACCTTAATCGACATAAATCAATTAAAAATCAATGTTTACATGGTAAACTCAAACTGTTGTCTTAAGGTGCTTTCACACTAGCACTTTTGGTCCACGCTTGGGTTTGTTGATGTCAAAGTACAGTACATTTATCTAGTGTGAACATGTCTTCTGATATCAGGTGCACACCCATTAACCGTTACCGAGTCCGGCTGAAAGAGGTGGTCTGGGGTACAGTTCGTGTGAACTCTGGTATGGTTTTGTGATATGAATGCAATCGTACCAAATAATGGAAGTGAACTGCCAACTGTACAACAAAGTTTAGTTGTTATAACTAAAATTGTCTCCAATAAAAAACTTCTGCAGACATTGCATGATGTTCTGAACATTTTAATGTTAAAAAAAAAAAACATTGTAGATGCAAGTGACTCTCTGTAATTTGTTTTTGGTAACAAATTCAAAAGATTCAAGAAAAAGCAAAATGACCATGATATGCGGACGTCTTCATTTTGGCGCTTTGGTTTTGTGGCCATGACCTAACAGCAGCTGTTCACAAATCAGCAGTTTGATGATGCAAGCAAAGGAAAAAAGACAGTGTGATCACAAACCAGCTGAAAAGGTGGCAAGGAGGGGGACAATTAAACTTGGATTCGGTCCAGGCAATTCAACCAAGTGTAAAAGCACTCTAAATCATATTAAAATCAGGTTATTAGTGTGCATGTAAACATACTCAGTGTGACTTGTATATCAAAGTTTAAAATGACCATACTACAATTCAAGAGTTCACACTTAGCTGATAATCAATAAAGCGTAATTGGCATGCTGCCCCGGGAGAGAGCCCTGAGCTCGTAATATCCTCGAGCACGGGGTAAGTTCGAGCTCAGGTAGGTCTCGCGAACTCCCCTGCTTGTCGCCATGTGAGAAGTGTAAACTAAGGTTGTCTTGGGTGATAATTCGGTTTAGTTGGTTGCTATGGTGTTTTTTTTTTGGACGATGGGAGGAAACCGGGGAACCCAGGGGAAATAGAGAAGAAGCGGGGAAAAGTAGGGATGGAAGGGGGGGAAAGCTTTGAGACGAAGATAACTGGAGTAAAAAACTTTTTAAAAAACTTTAAAAAGGTTATTTATTATCTATAAGCTTCTGTAATCATCTAATAGGGCAGATTACGTAGCTAATGAGATGCCAACCGTGATGATCATAAGCATGTGCTCCCCTCAAAATTAGTTTATAAATAAACCACACTACAAAACAGATGGACATACAGTAAAAGTATATCTGCTAACGACATGGATGAGCCACTATACTGACACTCCACCTTAAGTTTATTTCTAAAATCATTTCGATAATAGTATTTTGAGAAGAAAGATGTGCCAGTTTTGAGCAGTAAAATATACTAATGATTTCCACACTGGAATAAATCCCAGAGATGGTTCTGGACCTTTCAACGATTACAAACAAAAACAAATTATCAGTGACTGCTCAAATCATATCACAGCTGCGGTGTAGCTCTCAAATCTGACCCCTGAGGGCAGATGCTGGTTTTGCTAGTCTCAAGGCAGCGGTGTTTAAGTTTCATTCACACACCGATGACTGCTAAGTGATTTTCCTAGACATGCTGTTCCCTGCCAGAGAAGAAACTAAAGCCTTCGGGTGGAGTTCACAGCTGTGAGTCTATGTCTGAACGCATGGGCTGAAGGCACACTGATGAACTCCATGATGTGTAGCCTTTTTTTTTGTGTCTAACCCTGCTGGCATCAGCAAGGCTTCCGCGAGGCCCGGAGAGGGAGCGCAAGGGGAAACTTGGAATGAAGAAATAAGTAAATAAATGTTCTGTCTGAAAAAAAGTGGGCTTCTCTAACAGTCCTCCACTCTCAGTCTATCCCTCACAAACGAGAAGTGATTGTTTGTTTGACTGTGCGATCATTAAATGAGGTCTAATTACCTGTGGCAGTGCTGACTGTTGATGTTATAGATTAACTTTTGGAGTTGAGAGACCCAAAAGACATGAAAAAACACAGGAAAATCACGTTTCTTGATGGCGATTGGGAGTTCCCTTTTCTTACAATAGAAGGTATACGATTTGTTGTCAAGCAATTAGATTGCAAACTTTCTTTGTTGTTAAATGATATGACTGAAGCAAGTGTGGTGTGCATAAACGAACATCTTTCCAGAGGTGTGCTTCAGTAAAACCAGAGCAGGTGCAGTGAGGTCATAGTAAACGCTGTTTATTGGTGTGTTCACACTGAATTTGGATTGGTCTGGTGATGGAGGTTCTGTTTTGATGCAAGAGAAAAAATGAATTTATTTGACTGTAGATGTTACTTACAGTAGGTTGTGGTTAAATGGGACAATTGAAGAGTTTCTTTAAACCTTGTCTTAATAAACTGGATACTGTATGTGGTACTTGTGGAGATATACTTAATATCCGCTTGTTAAATGTGACGTCATGCGAAGCGGTTTTCCGGTCCAAGCGCTCTATCAAATTGTATGGGGGGACTCATCAAATGACTATAATAAACACTTACAAAGCGATGTATTAGTTTTGGAAATCACAATTGCAATATCGCATATTAGGTATAGATATGCTATGGTGACTTTCACCTTGATATTTTAGTGCAGATGTATACCTGACTGGTAAGCCATCAGACAAACAAATGCCCGTCTGAATCAAATTAGCAGGATGCCTGACTTTAACAGCAGGTCGGCAGTTTTACTTTAACTCATTCATGCCACCGTGACAAACTGGGGTATTAGACACAAATAAGGAATAATGTCTGGTAAGAGTGTTATGGAATTTAATAACACACGTCAAATGAAAAGAAAAAAAAACTTCATTCTCAAATACTTATTATTTGGGTAGTACACATATTCTGAATGTCTTTGGCAGAATTCAAATGAGCCATTTTAATCTAGATTAGATAATTCTAAGATTAATCTAGATTAAAAAAATGTATCTATCCCCACCTATTATATATATAATATATGGTCACACTTTACAATAAGGTTCATTAGTTAATGTTAATTAATGCATTTACTAAGATAAACAAACAATGAACAATACATCTACTTCTGTATTTGTTCATGTTAGTTTATGTTAGTTAATAAAAATACAGTAGTTCATTGTTAGTTCATGTTAACTCATGGTGCACTAATATTAACAAGCATGGACTTGAATGTTAATAATGCATTAGTAAATGTTCAATTATGATTAATAAATGCTGTACAAGTGTTGTTCATGATTAGTTCATGTTAGTAAATGCATTACCTAATGAACCTTATTGTAAAGTGTTACCTACTATATATATATATATATATATATATATATATATATATATATATATATATATATATATATATATATATATATATATATATATATTTATTTATACATATTTCAGATAGCTAGAAAGTAATTTATTTTTTATTATTTGTTTTAGTTTTAAAAAAAAGTGAGAAAAGAAAAACAAAATTTATTATTTAACAATTAATATTAGTTGTATTTTACAAGTGAACAAAAAATATAAAGTTTGTCACTATAAAAATACAACACATTGACATATAAATAGATTATTTTTATTCATTCATTCATTCATTCATTCATTCATTCATCCCCTCATTCATTCATTTTTTTCCGCTTATTCCCTTTATTAATCTGGGGTTGCCACAGCAGAATGAACCACCAACTTATCTAGCATAGGTTTTACGCAACGGATGCTCTTCCAGCTGCAACCCATAACTGGGAAACATCCATACACACTCATACAGTATTTCAGAAACTGCTGATTTACTGGGATTTTCACGCACAACCATCTCTTGGATTTAGATGGAATGGTCAGAAAAAGAAAAAATATATAGTGAGCGGCAGTTCTGTGGGCGCAAATGTCTTGGAGATGCCAGAGGTCGGAGGAGAATGGCAAGACTGGTTCAAGCTGATAGAAAGGCAGCTGTAACTCAAATAACCACTAATTTAAAACCAAGGTATGCAGAAGAGCATCTCTGAATGCACAACATGTCAAACCTTAAGGTGGATGGGCTACAGCAGCAGAAGACCACACCGGGTGCCACTCCTGTCAGCTAAGAACGGGAAACTGAGGCTACAATTTACACAGGTTCACCAAAATTGTACAATAGAAGATTGGAAAACTTGTCCTGGCCTGATAAGTCTCGATTACTGCTGCAACATTCAGATGGTAGGGTCAGAATTTAGTGTCAACACCATGAAAGCATGGATCCATCCTACCGTGCATCCATGGTTCAGGCTGCTGCTGGTGGTGTAATGGCGTAGCAGATACATTTTCTTGGCACTATTTGAGCCGATTAGTACCAACTGAGCATTGTGTCAATGCCACAGCCTACTGAGGTATTGTTGCTGACCTCCATGTCTTTATGACCACAATGTACCCATCTTCGGATGGCAACTTCCAGCAGGATAACGGGCCCTGCCTTAAAGCGTAAATCATCATGACAATGAACATGACAATAAGTTCACTGTACTCAACTGGCCTCCACAGTCACCAGATCTCAATCCTATAGAGCACCTTTGGGATGTGGTGGAATGGAAGATTCAAATCATGGATGTGCAGCAGACAAATGTGTCGCAACTGCGTGATTCTATCATGTCAATATGGACAAAAATCATAAAGGAATATTTCCAGTACCTTGTTGAGTCTATACCACAAAGGATTGAGGCAATGCTGAAGGCAAAATAAGGGTCCAAGCCGGTACTAGTAGGGTGAACCTAATAAATGCCGGGGGAGTATATATATAAATAAATAAATACATATATATATATATATATATATATATATATATATATATATATATATATATATATATATATATATATATATATATATATATAGGTAACACTTTACTATAAGGTTTATTAGTTAATGCATTTATGTACTAACATGAACTAATCATGAACAAAACTTGTACAGCATTTATTAATCATAATTGAACATTTACTAATGCTTTATTAACATCCAATTTCCTGCATGTTAACATTAGTTAATGCACCGTGAGTTAACATGAACTCACAATGAACAACTGTATTTTCATTAACTAACGTTAACTGACATGAACAAATACTGTAGTAAATGAATTGTTCATTGTTTGTTCATGTTAGTAAATGCATTAGGTAACATTAACTAATGAACCTTATTGTAAAGTGTGACCTTTTGTTTTTATTTTACTTCTGGGGATGTACTACGCTCTACATGTCTGCATATGGTGTAGATCTAACAGTCTGATTTTCCCACAGAGAGCACAGACTGACCCATTAACTTCAGCAGCTCTCCTCCAACAATGCACTTGTATGACCGCTTCATTTCTCACAGTCTTAGCTCTTGTAGACAATCACTTCCAAGAAAGTTTGGAAACCGCTGGCATTTGTACGGAGGAGAGGCCTGTTTTTGCGTCACGTTGCTTTCATTTGTCCTTCAGCAGCCAAAAAAAATGATTAAACCGGTGAGGGGGTTTTGCTTTTGGCTCAACAACTACTATGGCACACTAAATTGGCTAGACACCAATGCTGAACAAGTGCAATCTGTACAGTCTAATGAATTATTATAAATACGACAAAGAAAATAAAGTGGAGAGCAATAACTCTGTTGGACTTCACCCAGCTATTCTTGAATGTCCTAATTACTTGACCATTTAAGCCAGTTTAAGACTATTGTTGTGTTGTAACTACAACATTTAGTGGTGTAGCCTAACCGACAGGCATTAAAACTAGTTTATAGTATATAAAAGCAAACTCAGTTTATAAATATTTTTATGGCATGATAACTGATTAAATGAAAAATTACAAGAAAATGCATAATATGCTCAGTATATTGAATGTTCAGTATGATAATGTTGCAACCTGGAAAACCAGGGCTATTCAGTGTTTTTATTCACTTTTTTCTAAACAGAGTTCTTTTATTTGACTAAATTCGAATCATTTATTTAAATGATTTTTAAAAAAAAAAATCCACTTCTATTTTTTCGAAATCTACTTCCGATGGCCACATCTGGGTGAGGGCAATCATGGTCATCATATTAAATAATGGTTCCAAACTAAAGTGAAACCTGCAGCTTTTTCAAGGATTTTGAAGTTATTGTGCATATTTAATTTGTGAAGCAGATTATAAGACCATGATGGTGCAGAACTGCACCCTTCAATGATCTTGCTTTAGAAGGTAAAGACTTTTAATAGATTATGGCAAAGGGATGAGCCCTTCATAATGAAACACAGACATAAAATAACCATCAAAGTCAATATTAATACTAAACACTGAATAAAACAAGTTTTTATAATTGGTTTTAATTGGTTAAATTTAAACAATTATTTTGGAATGAGTTACTTGGTAAAGCAAAACCAGATTTAAAAAAAAAAACTTGCAAAACTGTCTCCAAAATGTAAGTTAAAATGAATTATCCTCGTGTTTTTCTAAAACGTTGTTGTATTTCACTCGTTTGTGCTTCTGTTTTGTTATTCCCATAAATTTCCATAGCCCAAGTTCATTCTTTCATTCTTTTTCTTTCCGGTTTAGTCCCTTTATTTATTCGGGGTCACCACAGAGGAATGAACCGCCAACTTATTCAGCACGCATTTTTTACGCAGTGAATGCCCTTCCAGCTGCAACCCATCTCTGGGAAACATCCATACACAGTCATACACTACTTACAATTTAGCCAACCCAATTCACCTATACCGCATGTTTTTGGACTGTGGGGGAAACTGGAGCACCCGGAGGCAACCCACGTGAACGGAGGAAAAAACCCAAGTTCAACACAAACAAAAAGGGCACCATGTCTTTTGTACTGTTATATTAAAGCAATCTTGCTTTGTTTTTAGTTGCTAACCCATAAAATGGAGGTATAATTAGTAACAACATTATTCTTTGACAAAGATTTGACTGATATCAACAAATTCTTTTGCCAGTGCAGATGGACAAAGATAAACGGAGGTGTGAAAAAGGGTCTTGTGCTCTTGGACATTCAACCACTTAACAAAAAAAATTTGGCTGAATTGCTATCATGTAAAGACTAATGTGTACTTATATGACAAAAGTCTGAAGTCAGAGTTCTTCCCAGTCCGAAAATATAAATCCACAGTGTTCAGCATTGTTATGCTTCCATGTTTTGATGTCAGTCCTCCACTACTCTTTACCAGTTTTGGGAGTAACACATTACAAGTAAAACAAGTTCATCCATTTGTCTTCTTTTCGGCTTTATTAATCTGGAGTTGCCACAGTGGAATGAACTGCCAACTTATCCAGCCCTTCCAGCTGCAATCCCACACTGGAAAACATCCATACACACTCATTCAAACACATGCCCTATAGACAACTCAGCTTACCCAATTCACCTATACCACATGTCTTTGGACTTGTGGGAAAATCCAAAGCACCAGGGGAGAACATACAAACTCCACACAGAAATCCTAACTGACCCAGCCGAAACTCAAACCAGCGACCTTCTTGCTGTGAGGCGATCGTGCTACTCACTGCGCCACCAAGACAGCCCTAATGCAAGTTATCTAATAAAATTACTTTTCTAAGTAACAAGTAAAGTAATGCACTACTTTAAAAAATAAGCAATAATATTAATAATATAATATAATATAATAAATGACGACGCAGTAGGTAGTGCCTCACAGCAAGAAGGTCGCTGGTTTGAGCCTCGGCTGGGTCAGTTGGCGTTTTTGTGTGGAGTTTGCATGTTCTCCCTGCGTTCACGTAGGTTTCCTCCGGGTGCTCCATTTTCCCCCACAGTCCAAAGACATGCGGCAAGTGAATTGGGTAGGCTAAATTGTCCGTAGTGTATGATTGTGAATGAGTGTGTGTGGATGTTTCCCTGAGATGGGTTGCGGCTGGAAGAGCATCCGCTGCGTAAAAAACGCAGTGTTTGTGTTGTGAAGTGAAGATTTCTTTAACTCAAGTACACTGAAAAAAAAAGGTTCGTTGTAAATTTTTGCAAACAAGTCATATAGCAGGGTGACACGGTAGCTCAGTGTTTAGCACTTTCACCTCACAGCAAGAAGTTCGCTGGTTCAAGTCCCAGCAGAGCCAGTTGGCATTTCTGTGTGGAGTTTGCATCTTTTCCCCGTGTTCGCGTGGGTTTCCTCTGGGTTCTCCGGTTTGCCCCACAATCCAAACACATGCGGTATACATACTGTAGGTGAATTGAGTAAATTAAATTGGTCGTAGTGTATGTGTGTGAATGAGTGTGTATAGATGTTTCCCAATACTGCGTTGCAGCTGGAAGGGCATCTGCTGTGTAAAACATATGCATTATAAGTTGGCAATTCATTTCACTGTGGCGACCCCTAATGAATGAAGAGACTAAGCCAAAGAAGAATTAATGAATTTATATAGCCTAAGCTGAGTTTAAACCAACTAATTAAGATGAACATTACTAAATTGAATTTGCTTGTTAGCCCATATAAATTGTTTACAACGACATACTTACTCCCATGGCTGTTTATATGGAAGTTAATATTTAGTCACACCTTGTTGGTATTTAAACATCCCATTTTAACGAGGTGGGACATTAACCCAATGCTCAACCCCCAACCTGAAGGACCAGGACATACACACATACACCATGGACAATTTAACTTGCTCATTTCACCTATAGCACATATCTTTGAACTTGTGGGGGAAACCAGAGCACCCGTAAGAAATCCACACGAACACAGAGAGAACATGGAAACTCCACACAGAAACACCATCTGACCTAGCCGGGGCTGGAACCCGCCACCTTTTTGCTGTGAGGCGACAGTGCTACCCACTGTGCCACCATGCTGCCTGTTTCCAACTACTTACCTTAAAAATTGTGTAAATCTAATGAATAAATATTCAAGATATTCTGATTCAGAATTGTGTTAAACAGTTTTAGACTGTGTAGATTGTAGATTTCTAACTGACTTTGAATTGATGTAAATAAATGTGGAGCTATTATATTAACATTTGAGACATTTGGCACAAAAACAGATACAGACTTTAAAAAAATAGTTACAACACTCCCTGGTTTAATAATACTCATCTATTTGTTAATTTGGAGCATCTTTATTGGACTAAGCTGCGTTTTTGGGGTCACGGGATTATTCACTTGCTTATCTTATGTTTTCTTTTCTACTCGCGCCAGCTGTGAAAACTAAAAGCAGATGTTTTGATTAAGCCTGCTCGGATGTGCCAGGAAAAGGATAAAAGAAACGCCGCGTTACGTCACAGATGATGTCACGCTTCAGGTGACGAATGGGGCGGAACCCCGCGCACCTTCAAAGCCCGAACACTTCCTGATGCGGCACCTCAGCCGTATATAAACCCGCAGCAGTGCTTCTCAGCGGGGAGAGAAAGAGAGAGAGAAAGAGTGCTCGAGTTCACGGAGAATCAAAGCACATGCACTGCTGGGCAGTCTCGGGCTAACAAGGAGACTTATTTAGGCTATATCCACAGGCAGCTCTAGCATCTCTGAGAAGGTAGGGATAACTGTGTGCTTTAGCAAACCTTTATTTCATTAATTTGGTTTTTGGTTTATAGTTGTGCAGAGTGTAGGCGGATGTGCGCATGCTCAGTATTGGGTAGTATCTGGAAAATATTGTGGAGTTATATTTATCTGAAGGAAAAGCATTTTTATTTCTTTTAATGTTATTGAATTAATAAAATGTATTATTGTAAAATTTATAATTCTAATCAGCTTTAAAGTATTTTAAGTCATCCGTTTATGCATTTAGATATTTTTTTGTTTATAACTGTCATATTGTTTTTTATTTTTTTATTTACTGTATTATTGTTATATGTGTGTGTGTTTTGGTTTGTTGGTTAATTATTATTATTATTATTATTAAAATTATTATTATTATTACTTTAAATGTATTTTCAAAATTATACAGTTTGAATTGTGACTTTTGCTGACATGTTAGTCACATTTTAACTTCAGAAATGAGGATAATCTTATTTGCTGATCTGCTGTGATTTTATCTCTTATTAGTGTTCTGCTTACTGATAGTTTTTTCATCAAAAGTGTCATTTTTAATGTACTTTCCCATGGTTTCCACAAAAGCAGCTCATATTTTTTGACTTTGATAATAAAAAGTAACATAAATGTAAAATAATAACTTTTTGAGCAGCATACTCTTTAACTACCTGCTCAACAAAATGGTTTACCATATTTTGACTGTTTTAAGTAATGACTGGTAAAGTCATTTAAAGAATGAACGTTTTAAATAATGGTTTACACTAAACAGCATTGTTGGTTTACAAAACAACAAAAAAAAAAAAAAAAAAAAAAAAACAATCTTGTTGCATGACTTCATTTGATTTTGGTTTTATTGTAAAAAGCAAACAAGAAAATGTGTTCAATGAGAATCTAGAATATTTTATGCCACACTTTAAAAAAAGGTGATTTAATATTCAAAAAATGTTTTATTTTTGTATATTTTTTAAAGTAAATTGGTCTTACTCTTCATATTTTATTAGATTTTTTATAGTATATGTATTAATTCAGGTACTTTTACCATTAATCAACATATCAACCATTTGGTAGAGGTTGATATTTTAGAAGATGTGGAATGTAAAAAAATCCATAGACTTTGGTAACTAGTGACATTAGGAGTTAAGAAATGCAATCCAATTTTATTTTTACTTGGTAGGGCAGTTAAAGGGTTAACAAGATTTCTGAAAGCTAATGTGAGACTGAAGACACAAGATGGCTTTTAATCTACAGGAAAAAGTTTAATGAAAACATAAATATTCACATAGAAAATACCAATAATAAGTTGGAAATATATTTACAATATTACTTTATTTAATTTATTTTTAATTAAACAAATGCAGTATTGATGAGCATAACTTCCCAAATGCTTCATGTTTCCAAATTTTTGCATGACACTGGTGGCAATCAGAGTTTTACTTTCTGACTTGTATTAAAGTAACATGCATGTGGTGCAAAAGTTGCAATCTACATTAATTAAAGTTCATTACACTTTTACAACCAATGTGAAATTAAATTTATAATGGAAGAAAATTGATTTTGGATTACTCAAGAGGAACAGACAAGTTGGCAGCAAAGATGTGTTCATTATGAAAATGTTTTCAAGTGTGGCTATGTGGTACAGTGAGGCTCAAGTCAAGTGACAAGAATGGGATTTATTGCATTCTTTAATAAATGAGAGTCATTTCTGTTTCGCAGGCAGATTCTGCAAAAGGAATAGAAACCTCTTACCACATCTCAACCATCAATCATGAATGAAAACTGCTTGGCTATTGACATTCTGCTCTTGTGTATATCCTGTGGAGCAAGTGCACTGGCAGCCTTCAGTCCCACTGCCTCCTCATCTCTGCCAGCAACCAATTTGACTGATATTGGCTTTGCGCCCCCAAAATATCTCACAGAGGCCGCAAACATTCCCAAAACCAGACGGAAACGTTATATTTCACAGAACGATATGCTTGCTATCCTTGATTACCATAATAAAGTTAGAGGGAAAGTTTTCCCCCCAGCCTCAAACATGGAATATATGGTAAGTCACTTCAGTTACTTTTTTTCCTTAACTAATTAGCCTATCACACAATCAGGAAGCTTTTAAAACATTCTGCACGTTTGAACTTTTGCTCTACACCCTCGCTGCAGTTCACCGGGTTCACTTGTTTTATTTATTTAATTGTATAATTACTTGGCACTTTGCCTGGAAAGCGCATTTTGCTGCTGTTTTAGTTGGACACGTGAGCGTTGCACATGTAACTGCACTCATCACAGGATGCAGGAATGACAAGCTTCTCCGTGTCCATTTGGCACCAGCAGCTGTTGAGCAGATTTAATTGGCTCGGACCACCAGAGTAGATCCTCTCCAGTATAGATCATTGTGCTAAAACTGCAGCTCTGAAATGCATCCAAATGTGCACAGTCAGGAGAAATACAGTATCAGATACGTTTCATTAGACTCAAATGCTACATTTTTGTACTTAGTTTCTGATTTTTCCATGCTTGCCATGTCTACAGTGGCACATATTTTTATTTTTTCAGTGCATATCCATGATTTATGACTTGACTCACTTGGGAATCAGACAAAAATATTTGTTAAAGGAGAAAGTCCACCCAAAATTAAAAAGCATAACATTTACTCACTATCTGGTTACAAAGTTTTTTTTTTGTGCCTTCTGTTTAAAGGAATAGACTCATTTTACAAACCAGCTAGAGCTTTTAGCTTAGCATAAATCATTGAATCAGATTAGACCATTTGAATCTTGCTTAAAAATTTCCAAAAGTAGTTTTGATTAAGATTAGAAATGTATTTTAATAGGAAAATTTTTTAGTTTTTTAAAAGCAAGATGCTAATGGTCTAATCAAATTCAATGATTTATGCTAGGCTAAAGCTTCTCCCTCTGGTTATTGGCTGAATGGATTAAAAATTATAAACATGGGATGTTTCTTTAACACAAAATAAGATATTTTGAAAAATGCTAGAAACTGGTTGCCACTGACTTCCGTAGTAGATTCCAAGAAAACACTATTGAAGTCAATGGGTTTTAAACATTCTTGGATTCTGGAGGGTAAATGATAACATTTAGATGAACTGTCACTGTATTTCTGAGGCAATTCTACTTCCAATGAAATTCATTGTTATAATGGAGTTATATAAAAGTATGTTTATAGACTGATGAAGATGTAATTGATGTCTCAGGTCTGGGATGATACTCTTGCAAAGACGGCTGAGCAGTGGGCATCCACTTGTATTTGGGAACATGGTCCTCGCAATCTTCTTAGATTTCTGGGTCAGAACCTTTCAGTCCGAACAGGAAGGTATCCATCCTCACCCTTGTTCTCATTTTTTATCTGTAATGATTCTTATAGTTGTGTTGTACTGTTGTAAGAACATTTGAACCTGAAAGACTGAGTGTTTTATTACACTATAATAAAAATTTGTGCTAATCTGGGATTATTTACAGGTATAGATCCATTTTGCAGCTTGTGAAACCCTGGCATGATGAAGTGAAGGACTATTCGTTTCCATATCCTCGAGACTGCAATCCCAGATGTCCCCTTAAGTGCTATGGGCCAATGTGCACTCATTACACACAAGTGAGTTGATTTTACATTTGTAAAAAAACTAAACTTTTTTTATTTTTAAAATAGTAAGGATAAATTATAATGACTGAATGTTACTGATTCTTAACAGATTTCTGACAATAAATGCTGTCATTAAATTACATGTTTTTTTGGACATTGATAAAAATAATTCTTACTTGAGCTCTTAATTCGCATATAAAGTTACACTAACAACATAATAACGGTGTACTAAAATGGAAAGGTTTATTTTCTTTTGTTTCTGAAAAAACTCTATGATTACACCATCATTAACACAATTCTCATTCACATGGATCTTCAAAAATGATTATAAACACTGTATTATGCATCCTTTGTAGTTAGCAATGCCACTTTGTAAAGAAACACTACAGTCACCTGTCAGTTTTTATAAAACCACATATTTGAGAGCGAAACAATTTTCAAACAGGACTTTAAAGCCAGTTTTTAAAAGTTATCACGTAAATGAACTGATTTTACGTAAATAAAAAGATTGATGAAATCTTAAAGTTTCCATTGCTAGTTGAAAATGGTGCACTCAAGATGGTTTCTGAACACTGTGCTAAATTAAACCACTTAAAGTGGTATGTTAAACCTATTAAGTACCTGTAATTGTTCTCCGTCGGTTCTTTTGGGTGGTATATAGCACTATATGTGCTATGTATCACTAAATGTGGCTCTTTGGCTTTTAATCATAGAAGAACTACTTTAAATGCTATATCTCACCTAAACCACACCAAAGAACCGCTGTAGAACCGTTACATGTTCTTTATAGGTTCCATATAGTACTTTAATCAGTTCTCCTATGATTTACAACCCCCCACCCCAAAAAAAAAAAAAAAACTTTTTTAGACACTGCAAATTAGAGTAATGAATCTTTACAACATAGTAAGACTATTTCACTAGCATATTATACATTCAGCCTTTTGAGACTTCTTTCAAAAACATCTAGCCAGCCCCAAGGTTTCGAATACTGGTGTATATTATTTCTTACTAGCTGTTTATGTTTTTACCAGATGGTGTGGGCAACGTCAAATAAAGTAGGATGTGCAATTAATACTTGCCATAATATGAATGTTTGGGGCTCCGTATGGAAGAGGGCAACATACCTGGTGTGCAACTATTCTCCAAAGTAAGTATTACTTTAAGTTTTTTTTTTCAGCTAAACTCCACAGTGAACCTCTTCAGTCACGTAATTACAGTAGGCTAAGCTAGCAATCTGACACTGCTCTGTTAAAAACATTTTGACGTGGACATCCACAGGTCCTTCTGGTTCAAAGACCTGGACGACCTTTTGCATTCCTGCTCCATGTGGAATTTTAGCAGGATTCTGCCTCTAATTCCAGAATCAAAGAACCATAATCTTTGTGTGGCTGGTGACTTGTGACTGACTTCTGACCTCCTTTTTTACTCTTGTAAGGCAGTGCACTTGAGAAAAGTCTTAGGTTCCTGTAGTAGAGCATGTTATTTTTGAACTGTAGTAAAGGCTCAACTTGCTAGCTGAGAACTAGTTAAAGCAGTGATTTAAAGCATGAAAGATGAGAAGTAATGCCTCAGGTCAAGGCTCAGTACAGTTTAAAATATCTTTAGGACTGTCACAATAATTACTAAATCATTTTAGCATGCGGTATATGGACTTGACCTTGGTAATATTTGCTAATGCAATAGATTGTTTACTGAGTTTGCATATAAATGTTTGTAACCAGCATTTTAGGCAAATGAGCTGCCCTTGTCATCTAGTCTATTCTCTGTGAGTTCAGACACATTTACTGAAAGCTCAGATGACCACACAAAATAGTAAAACACCTAATTGGCAAAACTCACTATAATCAGCATTTAAACCCTTTTTGGTGCTTTTTAGTGAGGTTCATCATCATTAAAGCAGACGATCTGTGTTATGATTAGCGCCATTATTGTTCGTCATAAGAAGAAGCAGTACCTGCTTTATTCCGGGTGTCATTCGGGGATCACCTATTAGGCTACTGTGTATATAATATAATTATATTGTGTAATTCTATAATTTGCACGTATGATGAAGCCACTGACAATATCCAAGAATATGAAATCTCTTTAAATACCCCCTCATATGTCTGCACGATTCTGGTTAAAATGACAATCACGTTTTTTTTTTTTTTGCTTAAAATCAAGATCAAATCAAATCACTTTTATTGTCACATCAGCAGCAGCACGTGTGCTATGATGAGTGAAAAGCTTAGACAAACATTTATATGATCACAATTTTCTCACGATTCTGTGGATGTAAAATAAAGGTTAATATGAGTGGGCTATTATTATTGTTGTTTCTCAAACATATGGTAAAACGGCAATAATGATATTAGGCCTATGTGTAGGTCTACTGTTGGTTAAAATGCTAAATTGTGTATAGACTTTGAATGGTGGACTTAAACAAATAAACTTTAGAATGTTCTGGTGGTTAATTGACAGTAAAGTGATGGAATTAGAATAAAACTAATTATTATCATTCTAAAGATTAATTATTATGTTTGAGACTTATACTTGTCATTTGTCATTGACAACTTTATTAGACCATTTATTCACTGGTAAAAAGAGACATTTGTCATTATTAGATTCCCAACTGCATTATATTCAACGTTAAATAGGCTTTAATAGTTATACTGATACTGTAAACATTTATTCTCACACACAACACTGTTTACTATCAAAGAAAAAAACATATCAAATGCTTGTCGTAATCATAACTTTTAAAATGCGATATGATCATTTAAATGATGTTTAAAGTGCGTTCAGCTCACATATAATTTCGCGGCCGCAAGATCATTACATTAGGATAGAAATTACATTTTTGGGTGAATTATACCTTAAAAATACAGTATGTGACACTTTTAATGCTATTTGGAGGTGTCCATGTTGCTGTGAAGATTTGTGTGTGTGCACCCTTACACTTCTCTCCTCACCTCGAAAATATAATTGGCTGAATTGTAGAAAAACAGAATTAGGATTGTGTGTAGGGTCGAATCGAGATCCCAATCTTTTTTCGATTAATCGTGCAGTCCTACCCCCTCGGCTGTGCACTTTTTTGCTTTCACATTTGCTTGTCACAACCACGGTGCATTATAAATAAAACCAAGATGCACGTTTGTTATTATTCTCTGCAAGTCATCTGTCCTTATGTATAAAAAATATTTTTAAAAATATATTTATAAAAATATATATTTTATAATTAATTAAAGCCATTAAAATGCAGGGATAAAGCGAAGGAAAGGGAAAATGAAAGTGATAAACTAGTAGTTTATCATGTAAGAATAAAGAGTCTACTAAATTACAGTAAAATTATACTCATTGGACACAAGAGAACTAACCAAGTTAGTAGCGCTGTGTGGATTTTCGGACATTGAGGTACAGTTATAAACCTATTAAACTGATAAAACAGATAGATAGATAGATAGATAGATAGATAGATAGATAGATAGATAGATAGATTAAAAGATAGATAGATTGTCATCTTTTTTTGTCCTTGGCTAATTTGTGTGTAGATAGCTGCAGTGGTGCAGTGGAAAAATAATATACGTATGTGTTTTTTTATTTTTTTTATTTACTTTTATTTCAAATGTTTTAGTCCTATAATGTTCTAAATGTTTATATATATATATATATATATATATATATATATATATATATATATATATATATATATATATATATATATATATATTTTTTTTTTTTTTATAATTTTTTTTTTAAACATAGACTAAGTAATAACACAAGAACGATCCTTTTCCACATTAAAAGATGTATATTTGGAATATCATACTAATATTATCATTATGTAAGCCAAGGCATGCCCTAAATTGACAGTCATATTGCTGATGTCTGTGGCCAAAACATCTTGCACACCATGACAGGCCAATATATCCTCTACAGCATGTTTCCAGCAGGAACTAATCTTTAAATATGTATGCTTGGTATATTAGAGGGTTTCGCACAGGAGGAATTTTTACATAGTTTCTGGAACTGTTTCCCCACCATAATAACTATAGGTACAATTTTAGTTACAGGAACTTGTTTGTGGGGAACAAAATTAGCTCCTAGTTCAGAGTACAGTTTAACCCTGCACAACCCAGGAACATGGTTAAGAACAATTTTTAGTAGGCACTGATTTATACATGTGTATCTGTGGTACTTAAGAAGCTTTTGCACAGGAGGCACTTTTTAATAGTTTCTAGAGTGCTTGCTTTTTTGTGTGTGTGTGTGTGTGTGTGTGTTCACACCATAAAAACTGGGAACAAGTTTGGTATTAAGAACTCATTTTGGGGTAACTCAGGAATTAAGTTGTCATAGGTGATTTGGTTCTTTTTATCGCTTTATCAATCACATAACTTGTATGTCTACCTTTCCTTCTTTGTTATCATGACACAATGAAAACTACTTCGATCACCATGTCCTTCATCTCTAAATCATTTATTTTGTTAATTGTAATGACAGTCCAGCCAACATAAATGTTAACAGCTACAGAGTTCCTATAATAATATTGCAAATAAAACCAAGTCAAGGAAAAGTTCATGGGGACCAGCCTGGTTACAAGTATGTTCAAAAACATTATTTCTGTGTCAATAACTGTGCTGTTGCTGTTTTTGTTTACAGGGGGAACTGGATTGGTGAAGCCCCATATAAAGTAGGTGTTCCTTGTTCCATGTGTCCTCCAAGCTATGGAGGATCGTGCAGTAACAACATGTGCTTTCCTGCTGTGAACTCAAATTACCTGCACTGGTTCAAATAAACACAGACAGAATGCACATGCCCCATCACAGAGACACTGTCCCTAGTGGGAATTTGCACAACATTCCTGCATCACCCTGTTTTTTATGTATATGGGCCATATAGGGCCTAGGGTTTTGCAAGGCTGCTTTTTTTAATGATCTGTACATAACTTATTTTTTTATTGTTTATACCATGTATTATTGATAAATATATTGTTTTGTGTATGGACCCATTTAATGGAAATTGTTTTAATTTCCTAAGAGGGACTTTACTGTGATCTGTCAAGACATGGTTGGTACTTGTAGTGTTCAGCTGTAAATGTACTCGGTCTACTTGTTAGCAAGTCTAACATTGCAAGTTTTCTGTAGTGCCAAGCTAGCCTTTAGTCACGGTCACACTAATTTGGAGAATGCAAAATTACAGTATTGTATCATCACGCATCATAACTTTTATTTTTTTTTTAATAATTTAACATTCACCCAAAATATATGCTGCATTTTTCCTCTAAGCAATGCTCTAATTCTACAAATTTAAAGTTGCCATTTATTCAATTATGCGTTTTAAGTGTTATTATGCATTAATTAAGTGGCCATCCAGAATCCCTAATGGTCACATCTTCACATTATGTAATTTTGGAAATCCGAGTTCATCTTGAACTTTTGACCATTGCAAAATTCAGTGAGCTTGCTTAGGCTGCTAGTCTTCTGCATTCACATTTATTTATATGTACATATATACATGAATGGAAGTCAGTTGATTGCACCCATCCTTTTCATTGCTATTGTCATTGAGCTGACTGGGTTTTTTCATCTGTGGAAGACAAACCTCATTCAGATTACATGATCTAGATAAAAAAAAAACTGTGGCTACTGAGCATAAACATCAATGTAGCATAATTTTTGTAACACTGTACAACAATAACTGCTATTTTTTATATTACTGTGAGGGGCAGGTATAGGGTTATGTATGTGTAAATGTAAATAAAACTCATTTTATTGGTTAATCGCTATAGCCCTCTTAACAACAACCTACTGTCACCGGGCACTTTATTAGGAACACGTTACTAGCACTGGGTTGCCCCCCCCCCTCCTTTGCTTTCGGAACTGTTTAGGCTGTGGAGTTGAGATGACACTCAGTTGGTGCTAATAGGCCCTAAGTTAGCTAGGAAAATATCCCCCACACCATTACACCACCACCACCAGCCTGAATCATTGATACAAGGCAGGATGGATACATGCTTTCTTGTTGTTGACACTAAATTCTAACCCTACCATCTGTATGACGCTGCAGAAATCGAGAGACCAGACTAGGCAACATTTTTTCAATCTTCTATTGTCCAATTTTGGTGAGCCTTGGCAAATTGTAGCCTCAGTTTCCTGTTCTTAGCTGACAAGAGCGGCACCTGGTGTGGTCTTCTGCTGCTGTAGTCTATCTGCCTCGTGTTGTGCGTTCTGAGATGCTCTTCTGCATACCTTTTTGCATTGTTACTGTTGCCTTTCCAACCAGTCTGGCCATTCTCTTCTGACCACTGGTATTAACAAAGCATTTGTTCCCACAGAACTGCCACTCTCTAGATATTTTCTCTTTTTCAGGCCATTCTCTGTAAACCCTAGAGATGGTTGTGCATGAAAATCCGAGTAGATCAACAGTTTCTGAAATACTCTGACCAGCCCGTTTGGCACGAACAACCATGCCACTTTTAAAGTCACTTAAATCCCCTTTCTTCCCCATTCTGATGCTCCATTTAAACTGCAGCAGGCTGTCTTGACCATGTCTACCTGCCTAAATGCATTGAGTTGCTGCCATGTGATTGGCTGATTAGAAATTTGCGTTAACGAGCAGTTGGACAGGTGTACCTAATAAAGTGGCCTGCGAGTGTAGATTTTGTTGTTGTTGTAAAGCATTACAAACATGGAATTAGTTACACTCTAAACAAGAAGAAATTAATGAATTTTCCATCTCTATGCTTATATGTCATTTACGAATGCCCACAACACCCTATGTCAAGTTAATGTGCATAATATGAATGGAGCTTAAGATTTTTTTTTTAGCTGCTATCATTCAGAGACATTATTAATTGCTTCCTTTGTCATCATTTACTAATCATCATGTTCTGCAGAATACAGAGGAAGATATTTTGAAGAGTTCTGAACTGGTCCCCATTGGGTTCCACTACCTGTTTAGTTATCAATGTGCATGTTAATATGCACCAAAATGATAACTCAAAAAAAAAAAAAAAAAAAAAAAAAAAAAAAGCATTGAAATAACCACCCAATGCAAGTAAGTGGTGTACAAGATTTTATGAATAAATTAGTTTATTACCCAGTAGTAAAACTTAGTCCAAAACCTAATTACTAGCATATATTATTCATTCATTCATTTTCCTTTGGCTTAGTCTCTATTTCAGAAGTTGCCACAGTGGAATGAACTGCCCACTATTCAAGCATATGTTTTACACCGTGCATGCTCTTTCAGCCACAATCCAGTACTGGGAAACACCATTCTCACTCATTCAAGCACACTATGGCCAATTTAGTTTATTCAATTCACCTATCCGCTTGTTAAGCTGTGATGTATCAGTGACGCCGCTACTCATTTGATATGAGAAAATATTTGTTTATAAACATTTTTTTTTGGCCTATCACACAATAAAGTGAATTTTATATAAAATTAAAGTGTACATAAGTCTCTGGACTTAATACATCATGGACTTTTTGCATCACAAATACCAAAATTTTTACAATTTATAAAAGGTAATCAATACTGGCCATCGGATATTAGGCATGGAGATATATATTGCGATCAAGATTTTCGAAAGTATTACAGTGCTTTGTAAATGTTTATTATTACCATTTGATGAGTTTCCCTATACAATCTGATAAAGCAATTGGAGCCGGAAGCTGCTTCGCGTGATGTCACACTTAACAAGCGGATAGTGCATGTCTTTGAATTGAGGGCGGGGGGAACCGGAGCATCCGAAGGAAACCCTCATAAACACTGGAAGAACATGCAAACACACAGTAATGCCAACTGGCCCAGCCGAAACTCAAACCAGCGACCTTCTTGCTGTGAGGCGATAGTGCCAACCACAGAGCCACCGTGTCACCCCTAGCATAATTTAATCATAATTTTTTTTTTTTAAATTGTCTTCGTTGTATTAGTCATTAAGAACCAACACTAAAGCGATTTATGACCTTAATCCGATAAAGAAAAAAGGGTGAACACGTTTACATGACCACGTACAGTGTAGGTTTGCATAATCTGGTTAAGAGCATGCATGTAACTGCACATATTTTAATAATGATGTAAATTATGACAGACTTGAAATATTATATATATATATATATATATATATATATATATATATATATATATATATTAACTATCCCTTTGAATTAGTGTGATCAAATGACTTTAGGTAAAGCAGTTTTGTGTGATGTCAACATTAACCCTGCATGCTGACTTGTGGTGCTTCATATAAGAAGTTAAGCTAGCTCTTATTGAACTGTATGACACTCAACAGTACTTGACTGGTTTGAAAACACTCACTGGCATTTTTATTAGTGCTCTGTTTTTGGGTCTTCCCTTTTTGGAAGCCTTCCACATGAGTTAAGCCTACAAACGTGTGCCGGGGGCTTAAACATTGTGGAATGTTGATCAGGCGTCTTTTAAATAACCTCTGCATTTTGCAACCCCAGAAAGAGCATTTATTGCGGTGGCTAATCATGCTGTACCCTCATGAAGTCTTGAGGAGGATTAACATGGAAACATGTTTGATGTGTAAGTGCACCTTAAAATGTGTGTTTATATGTATTTTTAGTTTGAAGGCTGTCATTTAATGGTGTTTTCTTTCTCCTTGTTTTGATTTAATCATTTGTACATGCGTTTATTACGAATTCAGCACCAGCAAGACATCTTTAATAATACATAAACAATAGTGGCACACTATTGCATTGTATTGCATTGTGTGGATTTCACTCGTTTCCCACAAGCACTTAGGAAATCTACCAGGCACTACTCTGCAGTAATCTGGAAAGAGAGGTGAGGTTATAAAGCGCAGTTTGTAATTTTCACTATAAATTCAACATGATATCGTGCATAGAAATTGTATTTTCTGTTAGTCAGTCATGTACAATTGATTTAGTTTTAAAGTAATATGTCATTGACTGCATTTTTCATTGTGTTAATGTCTTTGTAGATATCTTTTTATTTTCAAACATGCTTAACAAGTTATGGTGCTGGATTCAATAATGTCATTTTGTGTATTTTTTGCCCATTGTTATGACTCCATATATCTAATTTGTAATTGTATTTCAGTAACATTTTATTTATCATCTAAAATGAGCTGTACATTGCTTTTTTTATACAAATCTCCTTTCTATGAAATACGTTTTATTTAAATGTATTATTTTGAGCCTAATTGCAAAGCAGAAATTAACTTTCAACAGTTTGAGGTCAGAAAGATTATAAGAAATCGATACTTTGATATCACTTTTTTTGATGATCCCTTTACCACAATTTGTTGAATTTAAGTTGCATTTCATTCTTATATTCTCATTAGATTATAAGTAGACTGTTAGGTTGGGGTTGGGGTTAGTGTAAGTTGACATGTGCTTGCAAAGTTTCTTATAGTCAGTTAAATGTCTGTTGAAGGAGCAGTATCAACAGATAATAAGCAGACTGACTACCAATACTTAAATGAGAAGTTCAAGAGTTCACACTTAGCTGATGATTGGTTATAAAGCTTGTTTGACATGCTGTCCCTGGAGTGAGCCCTGAGCTCAAAAGATCCTTAAACCCAGGGCTCCCTCCCGTTGCAAGGCGAGAAGGGAGTTTGAGCTCAGGTAGAACTCAAGAACTCCCCTTCTAGTAGCTAATGAACAGATAGTAATTGCTCTTAAGAGATAGCTACTTAGTAATTGCAGGTCAATTGTGCTGATATGGATTGTGGGAGAAAACTGGGGGACCTGGGGGAAACCCACGTGAGCATGGGGAAATTGGATTAGAATGTCTTTATTTGCCCCGAAGGGCAATTAGGTTTACAGCTATAGCCGACAGTTGACAGCAACAAGTCACACTCAACGACATAAAAATAACAATAAACATTAAAATTACTCATGAAAAGGAAAAAAACAAAAAAAATCTTAAAGCTTGTTTAGTAACCCAACTGCAGTTGGAACAAATAAATACAGATATATGTTGGACTTTACCCGTCTACAATAACTATACCTTCTGCCTGATGGAAGGAGGCAAAACTCTAAATAAAGTGGGTGGATCTCATTTGCTAAAATGGAAATAGCCTTCTTCATGACTCTCACCACATACACTTGTCCAATTCTAGTAAGATTTGTGCTCAAGATCTTTTGAGATTGATAAACAATTTTTAAAAGTCTGTTTTTCCTCGTCACGCTCAAATTACCATGCCAGCATCTACAGTAACTGCAAAAGTTAGGCCTATCCACATTAAATACCTTCAACTTCCTTAAGTAGAACAGTCTTTGATTTGCCTTTTTACAGATAAAATTAGTGTTGGCATCAAAATTCAGTTTATCATCCAGAATATTGCCCAGGTCACTCACTGTCTCAACAACAGTACCGTTTATAGTAGTAGCAGTAGCATAGAAATAGAGTCACGGTGAAAATCAATAAGCATCTCTTTAGTTTTTGAGTTGTTAAGTTATATATATGAGTCTTTGCACCAAGCAACAAAGTTTTCCAACACTGGGCCATGATCCTTCTCATGATCAAGCAAAAGACTGCCAATGACAGAATTATCAGCATACTTATGAATGTGCAAACTCCACACAGAAACGTTCGGCTGGTTTGGTAATGACCAGAACCAAAGACGTTCTTGCTATGAGGCAACAGTGCTAACCACTGGGCCACTATGCCACCGATCTAGGAAAGGAGGAGGAGTGTAAGGAGAGATTCTTCAAATCAAAGATGACTGAAACCTAGGTCATTTATAGTGGCTTAATAGTCGTCTGATTGGTGGATGATAAATTGTATAAAGCGAGGCCAGCACAAATCATAAGCACATGATCCTCTCGAAATTATGTTATAAATAAACTTTGCTAATTGGCATGTATTTGCAATGCATCTTTTAGTCAACAAAACATGCAATCGGGACCATCAAAATAAAGTGTGACCGATACTTTTAATCACTGGACACATAAAACTGAACAAAAAAATTATAATGAAGACATTTGCAATGTTACAATTTTTTTTTTCAATGCTGTGTTCACCAAAATTACTGTTCCTGCCAAAATATTAAACAGCTAAATATTTATAGTACAAAGAAAAAAAATTGAACACTAAAATTAGCAAATTATATTGATGTATGAGAGATTGTTTGGTGTAATTAGAAAAAAAATCAGCTATCTTTACCAGGAATAAAAAAAAAGGAAATTGTTTTTCTAAAAACTGTAGTAATGTTACTGTTTTACTGTACTTTTTTATGTGCTTCATTCCGCAGTGGCGATCCCTGATTAATAAAGGGACTAAGCCAAAACGAAAATGAATGAATGTACTTTTTAATCAAATAAATGCACCCTTGCTGAATACAGGATACTTGTATTAAGCGAATGAAAATATCTTACTGACCTCAAATTACAGCTCTCAAAAAAAAAAACACCCAATAGCAACAATTTTATGGTTTAAGTGTTTTGGATGGAGGATAAATGTTGAAAGAAACATCACCCGTGCTGGTTGAGGGTGGAAACGATGATTTTGGACTTTGGCCTGCAACAAAAACAAATATATTCCAAGCAGAAACTCAATTACCATTTGAAGTATATGTGTTTTATAGAAGTACAAACAATACCACCATCCTTGTTGATTATTTAAATTGTATTTATACTTTTTAATACACTCGCTGATGTATTTTGTATTGTGGAATAAAGCTGAGTTGGTTCAAAGTTTGCTTTTCTTCATTATTTTCTTCCTTCACAGAAACAGACGGGGCTGATAGCGATTATAGTGAACTCCTTCTCATCCCTGTTCCTTTTGATGCTCCGTTTACAGTTTCGCCTAAGCATTGTAGATGTAAGACCACACTTCCTTGATATGAAAACTGGTTACAATTATATCTCGATAAGAAAACGTTGACTTTGGCCCCTCTGATACCCGTCTACACAAACAATATGTATATGATCTTACCCGAGAGGCCCTCAGTTTTGCTGTGCAGCGAATGAAACCGATGAACTCTGTGAAAGCGGCAGGCTCCTCCTCGTGATCTCATTTGGGAGAAGGTGGAGCCAACGTTCAGACAGACTCCCCAAATTCAGCAGATTTTGGGAGAACTGCAGATATTACAGGGAAATATGATGCCATTAATGTTTTGATCTGTTGGACAGACACAGCTGTTTCTCTGCAGACTTCCAGCTGTTAGAGGATAGGGACTCCTGCCAATGGCGTAAAAAGAATAACAGGTTTCTAAACAGTATAGTATGCGGTAGCTGTGCACAAGTATGCCAAAGCATTAAAAAGATAGTGTTTTGGAAAAAGGATGAAGTGGGTGTACTGTAATTTAGAATGGGCAGTCACTATTTACTGTCTTTCTTACCAGTTTTGGTGTGCACGATTCATCTGTGCATTGTTAAAAAAATGAAAAATGTTGGTCTTCATGAGCTTTAATCAAAATGCAATACTGTGCGCTTCCTTTTAAGACCACTTTCCTTTCCCACTAACGTCAATCTGACGGCATGGATGAGGAAAACAGCCAAATGTGTCATCTGCTTCTTTCCAACTGTCTGCAATGACCACTCTATAAAACTGGTTTCAAGAGTTCACACTTAGCTGATGATTTATAAAAGCTTGTTTGGCATGCTGTCGCAGGAGAGAGCCCCGAGCTCAAGGGATCCTCGAGCCCGGGGCTTCCTCCTGTTGGCAGAGCGAGAGAGGAGCCTGAGCTCAGTGGATCTCAGAACTCCCCGGCTGCGGTAGCTAAGGAAAAAAGGGGTTAGACAAATACTTGATTGTTATGTATGTTGAATACCTTTGGATGGTGGGAGGAAACTGGAGAACCTGGGAAAAGCCTACGCAAACACGGGGAGAACATACAAACTCCTCACAGAAACGCCCGCTAACCACTGGGCCGCCGTGCCACTAGATCAGAGGTAAAGGAGGAGAATAGGGAAGGAAGGGGGGTTTCTTTCAAACGAAGATAAAATGGACTGAAAACTGTGGTGATTTATAGTAGCTTAGGGCTCATATGATTGGAAGATAGTGATTAGCAAATACGAGACCGGCCGTGATAAATCATAAGCGCGTGATCCTCTCGAAATTAGTTTATGAATAAACTTCACTTAGTGAGCAGAGATGGTGACAAGTCCATTTTTGTCTGCTTCTGGGCCAGAGCTCAAATGTATATTAGCTGCATTTCCATTACCCAGCAAATACACATTTTTTTTTTCTTTGGACATGATTCAGCAGGTGTTAAAAGGAACGGAAAAGAGATCTTTTCATTCAGAAATTGTGGGTATGGCTGTCACCACCTGCTAGTCTTTACCTTTAAACTCTTTACCTTTACTCTTTACCTACCTCTTTACCACTTTATGCACCAGACACCTTCTTATGAGCATCCAGTGGTGGAAAGAGTACTGAAAAATTATATTCAAGTAAAAGTACCATTACTTGCCTAAAAATATAGTGTAAGTAGAGTAAACGTATCTGTTGTAAATATTACTAAAAGTATGAGTAAAAAGTAGCCATTTCAAAAATACTATTACAAATAGTTATTATAAATAGTTTAAATAGCAAATATAAATGGTATTACGCTTTTAAAAGCTAATGCGTTTACATGTAATTTGTGCCTGTAAACGTAACATTCTGTAGTGCATTGAGTTATTGCCCAGCAGGCATAGAACATCATAAGACATTAACATTAGGTTAGATTGTCTAGCCAGCATCTAAGGACAACGTTGTTTGCTCAACAACAACATCAAATGATGTTGATATTTGTTTGACTTCAGGTTGTGTTGGAAAGTGACCAAAATCCAGTGTCGAGCACACATCCAACGTCGTTTTGGCATCACATGCTGACACTTCCATGATTTTCATGGTAAAACAAACTGCAACATCCACATGACACTGGGGTACAACTTAATACTGACATCATGTTGACATCTTGTGCCTGCTGGATGTTTATGGCCATTTCGATCATCACATAGTAAACATCTGTCATCTTCTCATCAGTGACATGCAGCTTAACAGTCTCTGGGTCAATGCATTTAAAGATTTTGGACATTGTACACTTTTAATGCTTCCAAACAGTTTGCTGCAATTATAAAGCGCACATGTTTTGAGGTAGGGTTGGGTATCGTTTGGGGTTATTTCAATACCGGTGCTCAATCGATACTTTTAAAACAGTACCGGTGCCAAAATGGTGCCTGAACCGATCCTTTTAAGCTACAAAATTATTTGAAAAAAAAAATATTTTAATCATAATAACTGAACAATATAAATATATATTTATAATAAGTTTAAAGTAAACTTCAATTCATATATTATATATTTGAATTGCATTAATATATTTCTTTTGATCAACCCTATATTGAAGTAGTTCATTATGAGTCGATATTTGATTTGATTGGACAGGAATCACAGGACTGATTTTTCTAATCCCCATAAACAAGAAAAAAGAAAGTAGTGACTGAAAGTTGAGGAAATCTAGTGGAGTAAAAGTACTAATTACTACACTAAAAATGTACTTAAATGTACTACTTACTAAATTACAATTTCTGATAAAAACTACTCAATTACAGTGATCTGAGTATTTGTAATTAGTTACTTTACACCCCAGTGAGCATCGCATACTTCTTGGAAACCTTGTGTGATTCTGAGTGTGCTCCGCACAGGTGAGTGGGCTTGGCATATAGGACACCCCTCTCTGCCTGCATCAGACACTTTCTTATCGACACTCCTTTTGAAATATAATGCGATTCTGGGTGTGCTTCATGCAGGTTTCTGGGCTTGACAATTAAGCTAAAGAACACTCTCTTTCTTCTCCAAATGCACCAGACAAAATCTTATTAGCATCCCATACTTCTTGGAAACAATATGCAATTCTGAGAGGTTCACACAGGTGAGTGAGCTTGGCAAACCACAAACAGGACACACTTCTCTATGCATGCACCAGACTTTCTTGTCAACACTCTTCTGGAAATAAAGTGTGATTCTCAGTATGCTTTGTGCAGATAAATAGGCTTGATAATATAGCTGAAAGACATACTCTTTTTCTCTTCATATGCACCAGACACCTTCGCATAAACACTCCCTACTTCTTGGAAAATATGATGATGTAGGCAGGTTTGGCTGTGGTGTCTCATGCTGGGAATATTTTCATCCATACCCCTTCACACTGTTTCGAGAACATAGAATTGAGATTGAGCCTCAGAAGATTGTTCATGATCTAGTCAATTCTCTATATGATGTAAAATATAATGTCATTTTTTAATTTTTAAAAAATACAAAAAAATTATATACTCTCTGCTACTCTTTTAACAGCTTTTGAACAATATCTAATCAGAAATCTGATGTATATTCAAACAGAGCATCAAAATGGGAAAGAGAGCTGATTTAAGGGACACCATCTTGTTGATAGTGCCTGATGGGCTGATTTGTATATTTCAGAAATTACTGATCTTTTGAGAGTGTCATGCACATCTATCTCTCTGGTTTACAGAAAATGCTCAGAAAAAAAAAAAATCCAGTGATTGGCAGTTTTGTAAGTAAAAATGTTTGGTTGATGCCAAAAACACAGGTTGTTACAACTTGTTGTGGTCTGCAGCAAAGCATATCTGAACATTAAACACATAAAACCTGTAAGCAGATGGGCTACAGCAGCAGAATAAGAGCACACAAGTAAAGCTAATCAGGCTGGCATACCAAAACTGGAAAATAGAAGAATGGAGAAAATATGATTGGGGTAGTCTTAATGGTCATTGGGGTCTATTTGAGCCTTACTTAAATACCACAGCATACCTAAGCATGCATCTTCCTGACCATTTCCATACATTTATGACCGCAGTGAACTCTTCAGTATGTGATGGCTACTTCCATCTGGATAACACACCATAACAAAAATTGATGTGTCCAATTGAAAAACTTTCTTCACTCGTAAATATCACATCATAGAGGTTAAATCTATTGTGAACAGGGTTTGACATCATTCCAGTTTATTCCATTATGTTTGATCATATTACTACATATTTATCAAAAGTTCTGTTTAGTAGATTTCTAATCTGATTTTTCACATGCCCCATTGTTTCATACTGTAGGCCTCATTAAGCTTATACAATGCAGCCCTGTTTTGATTTAAGCTCTCAGATCTAAATGACAATAAGTGTGCATTATAAAATCCACACAAAATTCAGTTCAACTGCAAATGAATGTGTTTAAGCAGATACTCTTCAAATCCAAAACCCCACATACAATGGCTAGCATAAATGAGTTCACCTGCAAATATTTTACAGATAAACATCAAACTATAAACTTAACACCATTGATTTGATATTATACACAAGATATTTCAAGAGTTCACACTTAACTGATGATTGGTAAAGTTTGCATGGCATGCTGTCCTGGGAGCTTCTCTTAGAGCTTACACGATTCTCGATTCCTGGGCTTCCTCCCGTTAGCAGGGAGAGTGGGGACTTTGAGCTCAGGTAGATCTCGATGAACTCCCCCAACTTTTTTCTGACTAAAGACCGATATAGGGAGCTAAGGAGAGATATATGGCTTGCATGTTTTTTTTTTTTTTTGGACTGTGGGAGGAAACTGGAGAACCCAGAAAAAACCTACGCGAGCATGAGGAGAACAAGCAAACTCCACACCGAAATGTCAACTGGTTTAGTAGGGACTTTAACCAGAGACATTCTTGCTGTGAGGCAACAGTGTTAATCACTGGCCCACCGTGTCGCCATCTAGAAAGGAGAGAGAGTAGGAGTGGGTGGGGGTATTCTTCAAGACAAAGATACTGAGATAAAAAAAATGGTTATTTATAGTGAGCTAGGAATCATCTGATTGGTGAGTGATACATGATAAATGAAAACACTTACGAGGCACTCACATGCGGCATGCATGTTTCCAGCGCCAACCTAAACTGAAATCAACTAGACTGGATCACTGAGAACGAAAAGTTTTTTGATTAAATGTTATAAGGGGAAATACGTTTTTGCTAAATAATGAAGCTCAGATTGTTACAGTCGCTACTAAGTCCCTACATATAATAATAATTAATAATAATTTAATTAAGCGTTAATTTTGATTTAATTTCAACTTTTCGATTATGGTTAAAAAATGAGTACACCCCAATGACTAAGTGAGGTGAAAATATCAAATCAAGGAGGCCATCCCAAATCGGTATCCTAAAATAATTCTAAATTTTAAAGATGTTAAGTGACATCGCTCTTTATATTAATGAATATAACTGTTTAATATTATGAGCGACACGGTGGTGCAGTAGGTAGTGCTGTTGGTTCCCAGCAAGAAGGTCACTAGTTCGAGCCTAGGCTGGGTCAGTTGGCATTTCTGTGTGGAGTTTGCATGTTCTCCCCGCCTTCGCGAGGGCTTTCTCCGGGTAGGCTAAATTGTCCGTAGTGTATGTGTGTGAATGAGCTGGGGCAACCCCAGATTAACAAAGGGACTAAGCCAAAAAGAAAATGAATGAATGAATGTTTAATATTCAATTTTTTTAAAAACTATTTTATTTTACAGTGTGCTCTCTTTTAAACCAAACAGAATATATAGAATCTTAAAATGTTAAATTTAAAATGGAAGATACAGAAACATAATGTGTAACGTGACGTGACGCTGACTACAGGGGTGCAGATCCAAATGCAGGTTTATTTAGCAGAATCGTCAGGCAAGCAACGGTCAAACAGGGGCAAACAGATGTATACAGGCAAATCCAGATTCATAGTCAAAATAACAGGCAGATAGCACAGGGCTAGGTTCAAACACGGCAAGAGAAAACACATTGTAATGTTTTACTAAACAAGATAACAAGACTCAGCCCAGATGTATGTGTGGACGCTCTATAAATAGTTCATGTAATCAGTGTTTGACAATCCTCCGGCTGTGTCAATGTAATCAGTCAGGATCAGGAACTGGTTATGTGTGTGTGTGGTGCATGACTGAATCTTGTAGTCCATAAATGGCGGATTTGTAGTCCGTTATTGATCTGCAGCCGCTAGTTTGCTGATAATCATAACAAAATGACTTTTACTTAGATAGCATGCCAGTGATTCATAGTCTTTCAGCAAGCTTTTATTTGTGAATTTCTTTTTTCTTTTTTTTGCGCAAACATGCCCTCAGACTCTTCCAGCTAAACATCAGGTAAATGTGGCTGACAGCGAACCAAAAAAAAAAAAGATTCAGAGTCTTTGGCTTGAAACTTCACATCATGGCAGACCAACAACTTGCTGATGAAAACTTGGCTCGCGTTCCTCTCCTTTCAAGTCTCCTGGGAGTCATCGCAGATAGCATTTTTCAATTCTTTGTGTGCTTTTTCCCTCCTCTCCCTCTATCTCTACACGCCATTCCCTCTTTGAGCAATCAACAAATCTGTTCATTGGACAACCATGCCTCCCCCTTTTCTCCCTGCGCCTCCTTCCTCTCATCTGAGGTGGCTAAGTTCAGACTGGCCTCTGCTGTCCTCGGACTGCCTCTTAAACACTGTCCCCACTTTCCATGATACATGAGAAAAAGCCAGGCCTTCGTCTTAATGGAGCTTTAAGCTTTATATAATTCTGGGCAAATGCAGCTTGGAGAAAAGCTTGTAATTTCATTTATGGACATTTTCAAAACTCACCTTTTAATTCCTGGGAGTTGAGGTTGGAGAAAAAAAAAACTAAAAAGCTGTGGTGTAATGGAGGGTGACTGAGTCTGCGGTGTAACGTCCTGCATCTGGAGCTCTCCACAGCTAGATCTGGTCTGCTGCAAAAGCAACAGAACTGAGTGTAAACATCCGTCTCTCCAAACTCCGATGCTACAAAGAGCTAAAGGTGTTAAAACGATAGTTCATCTAAAAATCTAAAAGTGAAAACATTTTTTTGGTAACTCACATGTTACCCACCTCTAAAACTTTATGAATTCTACTGCTAAACATAAAAGGAGTTTTTTTGTTGTTGTTGTTTCGCATGGCATGCATGCATGCATGTGCGTGTGTGTGTGTACCTTGTATTTCTAATGTTTGAGCGAACATTTTTTTGTGGTCCCCATGGAGAAAACAGCTCATAAATTATACAGAATGAGGTATTTTAAAGGTGCAGTAGGTAAGTTTGACACCCAGTGGTTGAATTAGGTATTGCATTCCTGGATCAAAATAAACGCAAGCGCAGGTTGCCAGATTGAGGACCAACTGGAGTGTATGTTCTAATTAAAAGCAACAGCACATAATAAAAGGAAAAGTTTTTGTTCTAACCGTCACCTCAAATTTATATATTAGAAACAGCTTCTTTTTTTAGCCGCTGAACAACAGAAAACTGCCAATATTCACCTCTGGTACACCTCATGTGCTTTATTCGGTGTTAAAGGCTAATAATATGAGTTTGAATGCCATTTTACATGACATTTCTTCACCTTGGAATTATGAGGTTCTATCTGCGTTCTGAATGATTCCGACACGTAATGCACATTTACAAAGCACTTTTCAAAGTCTTCAGTATTTTCAGATAAAAAATAACGTTCTCTTAGCATGTTTTCCAAAATATCTGCAAACATATCTTTGCATTTTTATGCTTAAGAAGAGTAAAAACATTACATACAGCACCTTAAAAATGTAATAATGCAGATTATTTCCTCTTAGGATTGGGTTTAGGGGTAGAGTTTGGGTATGTTGATGTGGCAATGTTTTTTCAGTGGCATGAACTGGGAAACTTGTCAGGATTAAGGGAACTTTTTATGTAGCTCATCAGACAGGGGAAACACTTCATCTTTCAAAAGGACAATGAGACCCAAAGCACATACTGTATACAAGATTGCAAAGCACTGACTATGGGACAACTCTGGAGAGATGTAAAAATGTCTGAGCACCGATGCTCCTTATCTGGCATGATATAGCTTGAGAGGTACTGCCCAAAAACATTGCCAAGCTTGCAGCATTCTGCTTAAAAAGCCTTGAGGCTGTAAATAAAAGGTCAACAAGTTCTGTCCAAGGGGGTCGATGTCCTGGAGACTTTTGCTCCAGCCCTAATCAAACACTCCTGGACAAGCTAAACAATGTCTTACTAGGTATAAATTGAATCTCAACTGTGAATGACACTGACCCTCCAATATCAAGTTTGCTGACCCCCAAAGAAAAAAGACCCTGTAGGGGTAAGTAATGAGCACCTATGTACATATTTGTTTTTAATACATTATGGGGTATTGTTTATTTAGTTTTAAGAGTAATAATGAATTTAACAATGAATGTAACGAAAAAGAGAAATGCTTTCTGGATTCAGTATAAGAGACAAAGCAGCAATTTGAGGACCAATGTCTTCAACTTTGACTTCTGAAGTTTGGAACACTCAAGTGCTCCAGGAGGGCCTCTAAAAGTAGCATTTTTCTCAGGCTGTTGTGTATACTGTAGTTTCAGTCATTTTACTCTTAGTGCAAATAATGCTGTACAACACAGGCTCATTCTGAAAACGTAGTCCCGTGAACGTTTCTGGAGACTGTGAATTATGTAGTCAGAGGTACGTATGGCTGCATTTAATTTTTTAAGCAAACTCTACGGGCCAATATGATGCCGTTCCTTTTCACACTTACCAGCTGACCGCTTGCCGCAATCAGTTTGTCCAATTAGCTTGTCGTGTATGTCGGCGGGCTTGAGATGCAGAGAGGAGTTGACCACGACAATGACCGGGTTTGAATCTGGGGAAGAGCTGTTCTAAAAATCAGGTGAGACAAAAACAGAATCCAAAAATACAATGAACAAATTCATAACAGGGTGAGAATGTGGTAAAATCCGAAAATACGGTAAAAATCAGACGAGGGCTTTTCTTTTTCTGGACGGCTTTTGTAAATTGTTGGTTGGGTTTAAAGATGTCAGCGGGTCAATCTGTAAAGTTGGTTGGGTTTAGGGAAGGAGGAGGGTGGGTCAGTCGATTGGCTGGTCACACAGTCAGTCATTCAGTCAGTCAGACAGACGGTCGTTCGACAGCAGCCTCTGGTGGGTTAACGCGAGAACAGCGAGAGACATTTGAGATATGAAAAAGCGATAACAGCGGCCTCTTGTGGATTCGCGAAAACAAAAACTGCAAAAATACATACCTCCCGGGACATATTTTGCGGTCTCCAGAGACGTCTATGGGACTACGTTTTCAGAATGAGCCTGGGTTAAAAGAATAGGTTATTTTCTTTACAGTTTAAGAGAAATAAATGATCATATATATAGAAGGCTGAGAAGGCTTTTTTTGCATCTTAACTCTTCATGTTAACTCCTACCTTAAAGGCTGTATTAATAAAGTGAATAAAACAAAAACACATCTAGGACCCTATCCTATACCCGGTGCAAAATGTGTTTGATGTGATTTGTTGCTATTTTCAGACCAGCGCAACCCTAACCAGCATAACCCTTATGTTTTGCACCACGTTGTTTAAATAACAAATCCATTTGCTCCACTTTGTGGTCTTATGGAGTGTGCCGGTCTATAAAGGAGGTGTGTTAAAGAGCATTGTTGGCGCGTTGCTGTTTTGAGGAACTGAAATAGACTGCACCATTGACCAAGTAAAAGCTGGTCTAAAGCTTAGTTTGGGTGTGTCAAATTCTGTCGTACGGCACTGCGAAAAGGGGAGGGATTTGCTCCATGTATTAAATTTCTGTCCAGAGAGGTCATGTTTTGATCCTTGATTGGTCTCACGCAGTCAAGTGCTGTGATTTTGCAGGTCAGAGTTCACCAAGCTTGAACTTTGCATCGCAGCAACCTGCGAAACTTGAAGCATGACCTGTGTTTCTGGTCTGACGCATTCGCGTGCGTATGGATGGAAGTCTATAGGAGGAAAAGCCCAGTGTGACCGCAGCTTAAAGCACAGAGCATGTTAGTTATGCGCCTATGCAGGTTCAAACACTTAATACACCCAGGATGTACAGCAATACACAAATATCTTTACATATAAAAAAAAAGTATTAAAATGTAAATTTTTTTTTTTTATTTAATACAAAAAAAAAACACTACCCTCAAACTGCCTTCATGTCCGGGGGGCTTTTTTCAGTTTATTGATGACAATTGTATTTTTATTATAATGTTATTAGTATTATTATGAGTGTTATTTGTTATTTGCATATTTATATTTGTTTTAATAAAAACAAGTTTAGGTTTGTCCGCCTGTCGGATTTTGGAGACATATGCATCACCATATGGGGCATAAAAATAGGACGTGTGTTTGGATATAACTCACTTTTTTGACCACATTTCACTATTATTGTTCAATTTTTCGTTTCTGGAAATTAGAACTGAATTTATAAATAGTTCTGAAACAAATTAACAAATTAAATTAAAAACATAGGCTAATGTATGTCTTCAGTGGAGTGCGTATAACACTGTTACCTTAATCATGAAAATAAAGGAGTAAAGTAAAAAGATATAGGCTGACTGGAGGAGGTTCATTCTTTATCCTCGCACTGCAGATGGTCTGTTTAACTGTTTTCTCGCTGGTAAATCGTTTAGTTTTTCCACTAACAAAGTCCACTATGTAAATAGCAAATGGGCCATGGCACATCGCAACTGGCTCTTAAAGAGAATGGGAGATGACACTCTGATTGGTTTAATACACATTGTGCTCAAAGCACACCCATAACTCATTAAGAGATTAAACACAACCCTGTTAGACCATGCGTCAGGGTGCAGAGCGTATTTTTCCATCCTTAAATTAGCAAAAGTGTATTCGCACACACCCTTAATGCATTCGCACCACGCGCTTTAGACTTTGCGCCTAGACTGTTCAAATAGAGCCCCCAATGTGAATTCATCATTCCTCATTTTGTTTAAATATCATTTCAAAATCTTCTGTATATAATGTAAAATAATTTTAAACTAAATTTTTTAAAACTAATCTTACCAGAAATGAAAACACTAATATCTTCACATGCTTAACTTTGACATGAAGAGCAATAAAGTGTGTGGGTAGCATGATAACATACTGTTGATAGTTGCGTTAGTTCATAGATGCGAAATTTCTCCAGCAGCTTACATGATATTTAATGTTTGACATAGAGTTGAATCATACAAGCAGATTTACATTAAACAGTTTATATTGCCACTTTGCCATGTGCTACTGTATGTTTACTACACTTTCTTTCAGGTTTCAGTTGATGAAAGAATGAGGAGCACTGTTAAAGTTGTTTTTGTGGTTTATGATGGCTAGAAAAGTGTGAATTTACACACATCTGCCTGACAGATAGCAAAGGCTCTGACTGGTTGGCGATCTTCACAGATGTCGGCATGTGGTCATAAAAAAGTTCTCAGCTGTAAATCTCTTGGTTTGGTGTGATAGCATTTGTAGTCCATTCTGAGGATACATCATAGTGAACTGTGCCTCCTTTCAACAGGAAAAAAAGTCATGGGCTGCAGCTCCATATGTGGTGACATTGCATCTATTTAAGCTATTTTATTAATTGTTTAGGCCTGTTAAGTCAATCTCTCTGAACATTGTTCTGTCCGTCCTTCCTATGAAACGGCTCATGACATCCACTGACGGGAATGCCTGATAAATCTTGATATGATTTGTTGTAAATTTGACTTGACAAAAAAATAAATGAATGACTGAATGTATTAATAATGGAGTAAAACTTAATTTTTTGTAATAAGTTTATTTTAATCATCTTGGTGATAATTTTTCATAGAGTGCATTAGTGTAATATTTTTATTGGTACTGTTGCAGAAGTGTTTTTTCCCCATATTCATCCTCACAGGGACTTAAAGAAATGTATTTATTAAAACGTTATAAGTCATGAACCAAACCACCTACTGTAGCTGCATTCACATTTAAGAATCTGTTGTGATGCATAATGGTGCACATAGATACATCCCCAGCATCAAGAGGAGCTTAGCTTGGAAACTTGAATTGCCATGGAATGTAGATCCGATGCCTCTTCACTTCTTAAGCATATGACATCCTGTATAGCTTTGATGGCATGTATATGGACACATGTGGACGGTGACAAAGACTATAGAATACACAATACATGTCACTTGTATGGAAAAGTTTAACGGTCAATATGCTGAATGAAGCCCCGCCTTCTAGTACAGGAGCCAATTATCAATCGCCATTGACTGATGTTTCTCCAGGGTGAAAGCTCAGACCAAATGTGTGATTCGACAGTTTGATGGTCAACAAACACACTGGAATCTCAATGAATGCTTACTTCAGAGACATAATTAATATATCCAAAAAAAGCTGTTGTTTAATTTTATTAGTGGTTCCATATATGTAATGAAATCACAAGCTTGTAAACAATTTTGGAGAATTTAATCCCCATTCAGACAGAATGGCTGTGCATACTGCCGGAGAGGCATTTCAAAGATGGTCGTCAAGTGAATTACTTACTGTACCAGTAAGGGACTTTGATGGTTACAGCTTGCTTGATGGGAATGAGCGTATATATCCATATCCTGCCACTCTTTTAAAGTGTGAAAACATAGATTGCGCAAATAAATAGATGTAGATGATTTGGATGCAGACCACACCTTTATCAACTTTTTGTGAACAGAGAAAGAAACACATCAATGTCGTTGAGCCACCATTATAGCAAGTGGGACGAAAATACCATGAATCCAACTTTGTTTTTGGCAGGTTTCTCTGGAAGGCTCGCTGTCTTTTCTCTTCAAAGCCTAGATGGAATCTTCCTCACCTCCGCGAAGGAAAGTATTAGTGGCGACGGGGAGATGGCCACAGTTGGCCTTGAGCTTTGAGTTTGTTGTGGTCATCCAATGTTGTGGAGTGACCCACCAGCAGCTTCTATCAGTAAGTTTTTACCAGCAGAATATAGCATGAAAAACAAAATGCATTGTCACTTTCACTGCTTTATATCCTACCTCACATGGTCTGCAGTGTTTGCATGTAATGCGTGTGGAGAGTAATGATTGCCCTATCAGACTGAGTTGAGTCAATAACGCTTCAGGAGAAGATTGTAAGGAGGGTAGTTCCTAGTGTGGCTCTCCAGAATGTGGAGTAAAGCTCGAAATGGAACTAGAAGAGCATAGAAAAAACCCACTGCAAAACAGGATGACACTGCAAAGACAAGACATTTAATGGGATGTGATGCAACATCATTTCTCAGCAACATAGTCTGGTCAAACGCCAAATAACAGGGTTTGCTGTAAAAAAAAAAAAGAAAAAAAGAAAGAAAAAAAAGAAAGCAAGTATAGACCCTTCCCCCAAAGAACTGCCGGGGTTTAAAATTTGAAGATTGGCTATAATGACTAAGGTGGAACTTTCTTCTCTGTGGTATTGGATTAAGTATTGGAGTAAAAGTGTTGAATTTACTTGAAGCCCAGCTCTCACTGTGAGATTTTTATTTTGTCAGACTGTATGTACTGTACATGATCCCCATATTAAACTGTAAGATCAAACATAGACATGCAACAAAACACACCAGGGGTTTAATGTCGTCCATCCATGGCACAATTACAATTACAATTACACGAGTTCAATAATTACACCTTGTGGCAAACATAAACAATCTGTAGCTGCAATTTTGCTAACAGTGTGCTCCAATATTAAAACCAGAAAAAGTCTAAATGTTCCTCTCTGTGGTTTGTAATTGACACACTGATAGCATCAGATTTGCCTCTCCTATTGGTTCCCATTTTGATTGTTGTTTTAGCCAGGGGCGATTTTAGGATTTTCATTTTAGGCGGCTCAGCTCGTTATAAGGTTAAAAAAAAAAAAGGCTCAACCCACCTGTTTACTGTAGTAAAAACCACTTTCTATATTCAAGTGTATTTTTTGTTTCCATGTATTGAATAAATAAACTGCTACTTTTCAAATTAAATGGCATATATATATATATATATATATATATATATATATATATATATATATATATATATATATATATATATATATATATATATATATATTTTTTTTTTTTTTTTTTTTTTTAATTTACAGGCTAATTCACATATTTCACGATCTGAATGATAATAACAAATAAGAATAATTCTAGACAACATTTCTATCTCTGTCAGTGACAGTTAAAATGAGTACATTCTCTAAGTGGTGTGTTTAATCCTTTCTGTGCAAGACTGTATGGTATAGTTAATGCCACACAAACTATAAAGTGTTTAATATTGGTAGTTCATTTTGAAATAGAAATAGCGAAATGTTCATTAAGAGTTTTCGCTGGAGGACACTGTGCTGATGAGGTGAACGCTGAGAAAACCTGACTGCTCCTCCGTGACATTGGTATACAGATGATACAAGGTTATCTATATCAAATAACTGCGAATAAGCATACTTAACAAATAACAATTTATTAATAAACACACAGATTATTCTCTCACTGTCCACGGCCGTGGTTTGCTGATCAAATGAAAAACAAAAGACGGTGAGGAGCCAAATTCTGTTTTCTTACACATGACAGAACATTGTTTCACTTTGGAAAAAAAAAATTTTAAATTCTGTGCAGAAAAAGTAATAGAATTTTGTAATAGACCTGCAATGTGCGTTAAAGAAAGAGCTAAATTAGTCTGTGTAAAAACAAACAATTACAATGGGCTGCACTGATGCAAGCATGCTCACACGTACTGTTGAAAACAGTTGTGTTGCTTATTGGTTGTGGAATCGTGATACATTTTTGGATTCTATGATGAATAAAATGTTCAAAAGAACAACCGTCCATACTGAATAAAACAATTCTTTTTTAATAGTTTTTTTTCTTTTATTATGTAGTGCACATAATAAAATATGTTGCTATTTATTATTTATTCGTTATACAGACCTTATTATCAAATTCACACAGCAATTATCATCAATACTTAATTGTTGACATATTTCTTGGGAACATTCAAACCTAGTGGATAAAATGTCAAGCCAGGTTTGATGCTAAAAAGCCCTACAAGATTCCTAGCACAACCAAAGATTGGGCTTGATCGCCATCTGCTGGTGATTCACCCCAAAGCGCAATATATATATATATATATATATATATATATATATATATATATATATATATATATATATATATATATATATATATATATATACACACACATACTTGATACTTGAACTTCTTATGAACTTAAACCTGTAAAGTAGTTAAGTAGTAAAGTTGTGTCACAGTATTATTTGAATTGTTATCAGAGTCTAGGATGATAGATTGGGATGATAGCAGCATGATCGATGATTCCTTGGATTTACTCTTTTTTTTTTTCGTTTAGTGGTTGTAAACAGTTTTTTTTTTTTTGGGGGGGGGGGGGGGGGGATGAATTTAAACAAACAAATTGTTTGTAAAAAATGTCCACCCTGGTTTTACATTCATCATCCTGGTAATATAGATGTTGGTCTAAAGCAGTAAATAATTAATAAATGAATAAGCAATTGATTTACAACAGGGGTCACCAAACTTGTTCCTGGAGGGCTGGTGTCCTGCAGATTTTAGCTCCAATCCTAATCAAACACACATGAACAAGCTAATCAAGGTCTTACTAGGTATACTTGAAACATCCAGGCAGGTGTGTTGAGGCAAGTTGGAGCTAAACCCTGCAGGGCACCGGACTTCCAGAAACGAGATTGGTGACCCCTGATTTACAACGATGTAGGGCACAGGGTTGCTTCCTACTGAGATTTCAGCTGCTGTCTGGGCTTCACTGCCTTTCTACACCTCCCTTTTTCATGTGTTCAGTATTACATGTACATGTAAATTAATTTGTAAATTAATTAGCTTTTTTACATATATATATTTTTTTGCATCTATGGGTTTCTTCACACTGTAAAACCCCAAAAGTTAAGGTAACTCAAACCAGTTGAGTAAATCGATTGCATCAAACAATTTAAGTTCAAAACGAATCGTGAGTACTGTAAACCTAATCCATTTGAGTAAATGAAGCAATTTGAGCACAATAAAACCCAATAAAGAAAGAGAACTCAAACCAACTGAGTACTGTAAAACCCAATAAGTTAAGGCAACTCAAACTGTTTGAAGAAACTGATTGCCACAAACCATTTGACTTAAAAAACTAAACTCTTTAAGTGCTGTAAACTTACTCCATTTGAGTAATGAGATATTGAATTAACTTACTACCTTTAACACTAAGTTTAAAACCCTTTTCAAATGAGTAGAATTAACTTTGAGTGAATT
Organism: Danio rerio; assembly: GCF_052040795.2. Lineage (NCBI taxonomy): Eukaryota > Metazoa > Chordata > Actinopteri > Cypriniformes > Danionidae > Danio > Danio rerio. Next base: position 16,661,653 of record NC_141044.1, read on the forward strand.
TTGAGTTAACTACACTTATTTCATGTGATAAAACTGACTGTTGGGTTTTACAGTGCAGTTGTAAACAACATCTGGTGAAAATTTCAGTCAACAGCACCTTTAGAAAAATGTTTTCTGAGAAAAATGTTGACGTGGTACTTATTTCTCCCACTGTATGTTCATTATCTGTCCATTGCAAGCTGAATCTGACCACTTTATTAATTCTAAAAAAAAAACTTGACTGATTTTCTGTCAAGCCTATAAACCCACAGACACTGTTAAATAGGTAGATATGACAACAACATTTTAAAGAGGTTTGGAAACCTGTAACCACTGGCTGCTATAGTATTTGTTTTTCCTTCTATGTAAGTCAATGATTATAGGTTTTGAATTTCCTCTCAAAATACCTGTTTTTTAATGTTAAACAAAATAAATAATAATTATTAATAATTATGAAGATTTGAATCCACACTAGGGTAAGTGAACAGTGAGTAAATTTCCATATTTGTGTGAACTATACATTTAAGTGGCTATTAAAGGTGTAGTTCCCCTTCGGTTAGGGAACTTAAGTGCCATAGAGTGGATGAAATCCACGAATGGGAGGATTCGGTTCAGAAGCCGCTTGTCTGAAAGAGTATTGAATGGGCCAATGAATGCAATGAATTGGCAGCGTAAGCTTGCACAGGTGTACTTCATTGCCAATTATCCCAGCATATAAGCACACCTGGAGCGAGCAGACGCCATCCTTTTCGCTTCAGAGACTTTCTGATCGAGTCGATGAGGGTTCCTCCTGCTGTGACCAGCGATTCTGAGCGAACGAGAGCATTCTCCCGGTCCAGAGTGTGTACACGCAGCGGCAGACGGTCGAGCTGGGTTTCTCCCTTGCCTGGCGTTCTTTGGGTCCGGTCCTCCAGAGCGGTGCGTATAACGTTGCAAACTTCACAGAAAGAGCAACACAGTCGTGCAGCACGTCCTTTTCAGAACAGCGCTCCGACTGTGCGTTTCTGGATGCGGTGGTTTCCTGTCCTCGGATGATGGGCACGGGCACTGCGTTGCATGTCTGGGGGGTCCAGCATGTTAATGCGCTGCTCGCGGGCAGTTCATGTCGTCATTGCGATGCCATGACTGTTGCGCAATAAAGATCGCGGCTAGCCTTTGCAAAAGGGCGAACCACCCCAGTTTTCCCCTGCTCTGTAGCGGGCACTCGGGCAGATCTGAGGGTTTCAGCGAGAGAGAATCCGTCGCCCACGGGCCCGCGGACCTCCCGCTCCTCTAAGCGCTCCATCCAAGCTTCGGGCGGGGGAAGCGATCCGTCTAACAGATGGTAGCCCTTACGCCCGATGACACTGGAGACCAGACGTCCACCGCGGCATCGGAGGGTGGGCTTTCATTGTCCGATGATGATCCAGACCCGCTCGCTCCCTTCGGGCTGGTGAGCGCTGTCACTACAGATCCTGAAACGGACATGTTAGCCGTGCTTTCCCGGGCTGCTTCGGCCGTGGGTTGGAGATGGTTTATCCCCCAGCTCCGCGGCCGGACCGACTAGAGGGGCGTTCCCTTCTTCCCGGAGGTGCACAGTAGGCTCACGCGGTCTTGAAAAGCACTTTTTTTCTGCTCGTGCTGCGTGTCCCTCCACCCTCACCACTCTTGACGGTGGAACAGCCAGGGGGTATGTGGCGATTCCTCAGGTTGAGTGCGCGATGGCGGTCAATCCGCGCGGCGCCTCTTCTTGGCGGGGTCCCTCGGAGCTAGAGCTTACATAGCTGCGGGCCAGGCTGCTTCCGCCTTGCATGCGATAGCCACCTACCAGCGCTACCTAGCGCAGGCGCTGGCCGAGCTGCACGAGGGTAGGTCCAACCCAGGCTTACAAGCTTCGCACCGCCGCCGACTTAGCTCTTCGGACTACTGAGTCCGCTGCGTGTGCGTTGGGGAGGACGATGTCCACATTAGTGATCCAGGAGCGCCACCCCTGGCTGATATGCGCGAAGTCGACAAAGTCCACTTTCTTGACTTTCCTCATATCCCAAGCCATGTTCGGCGACACCGTCTGTGAATTCACCCAGGAATTCAAGGCGGTGAGAGAGCAGTTGATGGGTGATGTCTTATCGGCGGTCCGTAGCCCGTTCCGCCCGCCGTGCCATTCATACCTGCTCCTCGCCGAAAGCGCCCGCCTACGAGAGTTGCTCCGCCCCCGCACACGCCTCTGGCGAAGCGAGCGCGTCGGGCACCTATAAAGCAGGCAGCCCTCCTGCCCAGAATGCCGCTAAGTCTGGCAACGGACCGCGAAGCGTCCCTGGGACAGGCCATCTGGAGAAGAGGGAACTTGCTCTTTCCCCGCTGGATGGCGGGGCCCTATTTCCAACGGCACTTTTTTACTGCCATGAAAACATTATGAAAGGGCACTTTTCACTTCCCCGGATGTGACAGCCCGAAATCTTTCAGTCTGGGACGCTATGCTTTCTAGCTTGCAGATTCGGTGCGTTTCGCCAGTGGCTCACGAGCGCTGGGAGGACGGTCTCCTTTCTCCCACCCCTCGAGCCTCCCCTCTGGAGCTCGGGTGCGGAGTGAGAGCAAATATCTCACCTCCAGCTTTTCCGTGGGACCCACGCGCTTCCCGGATCAGCACACCCACTCCGCGCTGCCCCACTGCTGGTACATCAGCGATTGTAGCGATGAGTCCATTAGCGGGAGCTCTGCCTGCCTGGTTAGCGCGGGCCAGCTCTTCGCGGTGGCTCATACGCACAATCAGACTCGGCTATGCGATTCAGTTCGCGAAACGGCCCCCCAAGTCTCGGGTGTGTATTCACCAGGGTCAGCCCCCTGTCCACCCCTGTCTTGCGAGAGGAGATTGCTGTCCTCCTGGTGAAGGATGCAATCGAGCCGCTCCCTTCAGCCGAGATGGAGAGCGGGTTTTACAGCCCACACTTCATCATGCCCAAAAAGAGTGGTGGGTCACGGCCAATCCTAGATCTGCACGTTTTGAACCGCTGCCTGCACAAGCTGCCATTCAGAATGCTCACGCAGAAGCGCATCCTCCGGTGCGTTCGTCCTCTGGGTTGGTCTGCAGCATTAGACCTGATGGACGCGTATTTCCATGTCTCCACTCTTCCTCGCCACCGTCAGTTTCTGCGGTTTGTGTTTGAAGGTCGAGCTTGGCAATACAAAGCCCTCCCCTTTGGGCTCTCTCTGTCTCCACGGGTCCTCACCAAGCCCGCAGAGGGTGCCTTAGCGTCCCTTCGGCTCGCGGGCATCTGCATACTCGATTTCTTTACGACTGGCTGATTTTTGCCCTCTCTCAGAGCAATTGATTATGCACAGAGACAAAGTGCTCTGGCACTTCCACCTGTGGGTTTCAGGTCAACCGAGAAAAGAGCAAACTCGCCCCCGTGCAGAGGATCTCTTCTCTCGGGCTGGAGCTGGACTCGGTCACCATGGCAGCGCGCCTCTCCGGAGTGCGCGCTCAGCTGATGCTGTACTGTCTGAGAGAGCTCGACAGCAAAATAGTGGTCCCACTGAAACTATTTCAGAGGCTCCTGGGGCATATGGCATCCGCAGCCGCTTCATGCCGCTCGGATTATTCTATATGTGACCACTTCAGCACTGGCTTCACGATCGAGTCCCCAGACGCGCATGGCACGCGCGCGCACACCGAGTCTCTGTTACTGCGCTGTGTCGCTGCGCCCTCAGCCCTTGGAGCGACCCCTCGTTCCTACAGGCCTGGGTGTCTCTAGAACAGGCGTCCAGTCTTGTTGTCGTTTCAGCAGACACTTCCAACACTGGCTGGGGGGCTGTGCGTTGCGGGCATGCGGCTGCGGACCTGTGGAAAGGTACCCAGTTGCATTGGCATATCGCCTGGAGCTGTTGGCAGTGTTCCTCGCTCTCCACCGTTTTTTTCCGGTGCTGGAGCGGCAACACGTGCTGGTCAGGACGGACAGTACGGCGGCGGTGGCGTATATCAGCCGTATGGGGGGTATGCGCTCTCGCCGCATGTCTCAGCTCGCCCGCCGTCTGCTCCTCTGGAGTCATCCGCGTCTGAAATCGCTGCACGCCATTCATATTCAGGCAAGCTCAACCGTGCAGCCGATGCGCTCTCACGGCAGCCTTACGTCCTGGAGAATGGAGACTCCACCCCGAGTCTATTCAGCTGATATGGGCGCGATTCGGGGAAGCCCAGATCGATCTGTTGCTTCCCCCGAGATCGCTCATTGCCAGTTGTTCTTTCCCTGACCTAGTGCTCTCGGCACGGATGCACTGGCTTACAGCTGGCCTCGGGGCATGCGCAAATACGCGTTTCCCCCAGTAAGCCTGCTCGCGCAGTTACTGTGCAAGGTCAGGGAGGACGAGGAACAGGTTGCTGGTTGCGCCCCTCTGGCTCAACCGGACCTGGATGTCAGAGCTCTCCCTCGCGATAGCCCTCCCCTGGCAGTCCCTTCGAGAGAGCACCTACTCTCTCAGGGACAGGGCATCATCTGGCACCCTAGCCGATCTTTGGAGGTCATTAGACGCGAGGAAGACTTAGGTAATCTCCGATTGCGGTGGCTAATACTGTCACTCGGGCTAGAGCCCCCTCCCCGAGCGCGCCTATGCCCTGAAGTGGAGTCTATTCACTGAATGGTGTGTCTCTCGCAGAGAAGACACCCGTAATTTGCCAGATCAGCGTTGTGCTTTCTTTACGCCGAGAGAAGCTGGAGAGCAGGCTGTCGCCCTCCACACTCAAGGTTACGTGGCTGCCATCTCCGCTCTCATAACGCGGTGGCTGGCAGCACCGTGGGAACGCATAACCTCATCATCCGGTTCCTCAGGGGCGCTAAGCGAATTAATCCACCCCGCCCCCTCTCATGCCCTCTTAGGATCTCGCCCTCGCTACACAAGCCGCGTCAGATCCCTTCGATCCTCGACTCAGTATCTTTCTGTCCCTGAAGACAGCTCTGCTGGTCGCGTTGATATCGATTAGAGGGTCGGGGACCCGGAGGCATTTTTCGGTCAGTGACTCGTGCCTGTAATTGGGCTGGCTTTCTCTCACGTCCTGAGACCCTGCCCGCGATATGTGCCCAAGGTTCCTACCACTCCGTTTTAATACGAGGTAGTGAGCCTGCAAGTGCTGCCCTCGGAGGAGGCAGACCCAGCCCTTCTTTATTGTCCAGTTCGCGTTTTACGTATTATCCGGACCGCACTCAGAGTTTAGATCATCTGAGCAGCTCTTCGTCTGTTATAGCCGTCGGCAGCAGGGAAGTGCCGTACCGAAATAAGTTCCCACTAGATTGTGGATGCCTTTCTTTCACTATCAGAGCCGAGGTGAGCCGCGTCCCCCGAGAGCGCGTGCGCACTTCCCTCGGAGCTTCGCATCCTCTCGAGCACGCGCACGCGGCGCCCCTCTAACAGACATCTGTAGAGCTGCGGGCTGGGTGACACCCAACACATTTGCAAGGTTTTACAATCTGCGAGTGGAGCCGGTTTCCTCAAGGATATTAGGTAACCCTTGGTGATTGAGGAAACAATTCGGTAGGGTGTTGGAACACGCTTGCTGCGCCATTCTCCCTAACACGGAGGTACGTGCGCCTTTTTATCTCTCAGTAAAGTTCCCCGTCAGGTGAGCCCTGCAGATTCCTCCGTGGCCCCCAGCACTGACTCAGCGGATGAGTCACTTGCTGGCCCACTACGTTGTAGGTCTGCCCGCTGGTCAGCCCGCGTTTTGGGTAAAGATGCCTGCTATGCGTGATCCCCACTAGGCGATCCCATATGCTTATTCCGCCACGGTTAAGTCCCCCCCCCCTGGGCGGACCCGTGTCTTCCCTCTCCGCTAACCACTCTTTTGCTATGCGTACTCCCCCTTTTTAGGGCTAGTCCATATGTAAATTCTGCCATCTATCCCCTCTTGGGTAACGGATGGCCTCCGCAGCGTCCTCCCTATCGGGATTGCACGCTTTCCAACGTACTGTCGTATTTTCCTAGAATTATCTAGATGCTCACGACTTCCCAAAAATATATCTAAATCCGTAAAACTTCTGTTGAAGTAGGATAAATTAGGGCCAGGGACACGTTGGAGGACCGCGCCTCCCATGATGTGGGTGCGTCACGCTTGCTTGACAATCCCCTCATCGGGGGCGTTGGTAAGGTGCAGTCATTATGGCCCTTTCCATACATCTCCCATTCGTGGATTTCATCCACTCTATGGCACTGAAGTTCCCCAACCGAAGGGAACCCTTCGTTCCCCGAGGAGGGGAACGGAAGTGCCATACTCCGTCGCCATAATGACTGTCCCTTAGCTGTTTGAAAGTCTCTTCAGCTTAAAAGGATGGCGTCTGCTCGCTCCAGGTGTGCTTATATGCTGGGATAATTGGCAATGAAGTACACCTGTGCAAGCTTACGCTGCCAATTCATTGCATTCATTGGCCCATTCAATACTCTTTCAGACAAGCGGCTTCTGAACCGAATCCTCCCATTCGTGGATTTCATCCACTCTATGGCACTTCCGTTCTTCTGTACTTCTGTAACCTCGAACGTTCACCCCCCCCCCCCCCCCCCCACAAAATAAAAATAAATAACTTTTCATTTATTCTCATTCATGTGGTTTAAAACCTTTATGAGTTTTTATATTTTATATATTTTCTTAAGTTTAACACACTATGTATTTTAAAAATGTTGGTTGCTGGCTCCCATTGAATTCCTTCTTTTTTCCTGCTATGGAAGTCAATGTGTGCCAGCAACACGCATTCTTTAAAACATCTTGTATTTTGTTCAACAAAAGAAAGAATCACAAACAGGTTTTGAACAAGTGCAGGGTGAGTAAATGCTGGTTTACTGCATGCCTTGCATGTAGCCGTGCATTTATACTTATGCATGCTGTTTGTGTTGCTTTGCAATAACACTTCTGAATTGCTAGCTAGTGGTAGGTTCTGTTACAGTATGTTCCTCTGTATCAAGATTTGTCGTGGGCGTTTTAGTTTTTTCTTAAATATACCTTAATTTAGAAGTCAGGGCCAGAGTGGGACTCCTTTTCAGCCCTGGAGTTTCTGGTCTTAGACTGGCCCACCTCAGTTCACGACTGACTATGTTAAAATAAGGTAATTTCCAATTCATTTTCTAATGACACTATCACATATTTTTCAATGAAACAGCTGCTTTAGAACTTTTCATAAATATGAAACATTAAAGGGTAGTCGTAACCCAACGTGCTGACCACTGGGCCACAATGGCAAGGTAACCATGATGTTACTTTATTGATGGCTTAATCTTTTTCTCCCCTTTTTAGATTTCTGATGAAGTAATGTCAGATTTATTAATGTAGTGAATCATCTGATTTTCATTGAGCAGGTGTAATATTCATTAATTTTAATTATTCAAATTCTTATTTTCACTAAGGTGCCGCTGTTTGGGATCGAATGATAGTTACATCATTATGAACCTGCAGGCCGCATTTTGCTCATGGGGCTGCAAGAAAATAAATAAAAAGAAGAAGATGCGACAAAATAATGAATAAAAAGAGTGAGGCTATGGTCAAATAAATAAAAAGATAAAAAAAGTGCGACAGCTGAGAGTACAAGCAGCTAGGGACACCGGCCCTCGCGGCCAAAAAAACGGACCGGCCCACCGGGAATTCTCCCAGTCCTCCCGATAAGCCAATCCGGGCCTGGTAGAAGTAGCTAAAACTTACTCATTCAAAGGTGGGAACCGGCGGACGTGCAACAACTTTGTCCATAAGGTAAACACAAAATATCTAGAGCTTCTTAGTGGGACTCGACAATTGTAGACAATTGCTCCATTGAGCTCACGGCTTTCAGCAACACCCACACTGGGCACAGCTACCAAGCTGACCAATCATAGAGGTTGTGCTACGCGTCGTTGCATCGTGTAGATAAATTTTTTGACAGGTGCGCGTCAGCATCAGCCACGGCGAAGGCTATGCGACCATGCGAAGGCTGCACAGGACCATACACATGCGCTTGACACAGAAGTATAAATCAGTCTTAAATGATGATTAAATTTTAAATTTTGGGGTGAACTATCTCTGTCAGAACACATGTAACAAACAAAATCAGTCATGTTATAACAACTAGTTTTATTTGACTTAACAAAATGCTTATATTTTTTGAAAAAATGTTTATAATTTTATGAGACGTGCAAGATCAACAGGTCCCATTGCAATGTACAGGGTTTTAAGAGTACCTATTCCCTTTTTACAAAATAAATTTCAGATGTCCCTAAAGTCTGTATATGAATGTCAAAATACCCCACAAATAACTCTTTGAAACTGCCCATTTTAGGCTTTGATCCTCATTGTGCCATTTTGGAGACTGTTGCTTTAAATTAAAATGGTATTGTGCTCCCTGCCCTCCTTCCAAAAGAGGGCGGGGCTACAAATACCTATGTGTCAGCATAGTGGCAGATTTAAAAACAACTCTCATGTCCTCTGCTAATGAGGGAGAGATCTTCATTAGTGGGCTGGACTTTCCCCCAGCCCACCCCTTTTTTAAATTGTAATTTTAGAACACAGGACATACAAGGGCAATAACATAACATTAAATTGACATCAAAATAAACACAATCGAAAGAAAAAAAATACAATTATTCAAAGAAAAGATTTAAGGCTTTGAGATAATTAACAGTTTTGCTTTGGCATTTTTTGTTTCTTTTATCATGCATAGGTAATGACCTATTTCTATTTTACAGTAAATATTAGGGTTTTACTGCCCATTTACATTTATGAATAAAAAAATCCATACATAATGAGAAAATGAACAATATGTCAAATTTTGATGTCAACTGTTTTCTCATAATAAACAAACATCTTTTTCTTTGAATTCCAATGCAATATTCGTACATTGTTTAGCAAAAAAAGAAAAGATCACACTAAAATAATTGTGTATTAATTGCAACCATAAAATAAATGAACAGTACTCTCTTCTTTATCATTGCAGAAAGCACATTTTAAATCAACATCTTTACAAAATTTTGCAATTACCTGTTTTACAGGATAAATCAACACAATCTCACGGCAATTCGTAACTTTTTCATTTAGTGGCTAATTCGTATGAATTCGTACGATCTAATTCGTACAATTTAGTAATATTTGCTTATCCCCCAATGACGGTTGGGGTTAGGGGTGGGGTCAGGTGCCACGCCTCCTTTTAAAAATCGTACCATTTCGTACGACTGAACTCGTACGAATTCGTACGAATTAGCCACTAAACTGGCAAAACGTAAAATACTTAAGTTTTCTCGTGAGATCAGGCTGGGATAAATATGATGAACAATTTTAAATGATACCTCTTTAATTTTACTTGTTATACAAAAATGTCTGGAAATCTTAAAAGTCTCATTCCAGTTGACCTTAAAAATGTGATCTACAAAATACAATGGCTGAAGGAACACTGACAATCCGGCAAATCATTATAAGATAATTATTATTACATTTTGTTCTTTTATATTTATACCTTTCAATTTTTTATATCATTTTCTAATAATTTCTTAAACTCTAAGGGAATACCATTAATTACTATCATATAGTCATTGACAGGTATTTAAAGGGATTTTTTTTCTAGAAACTCTATAGGTAAGCACATGACAATTACTATTTAAAAGTTGTGAAACCAGCAAATTATTATTTCTAAACCAATTGATTTAAAAAAGAGATTTATTTGAGTGTGTAACATATCTATTATTTTAAATTAAGCATTTGTGAGGGGGGAACATTTGTTTGTATATAATCATCCATGATAACAATGCCTGTTTGTGAAAATTAAAAAGTTTTATAGGAACCTTACTAATATTAAAACTGCTATTAGGAAGAAATTCAATGCAACCTACTATTTCAAAAAAAATTGAGCAAATAGGATTTTGTATCCACTTGATTTTGAAAATAGTGTTAAGTCAAGTACGTTTAGCCCACCTTGATGAATGGATTACAAAGTTTTTTTTTTATTATTCAAATAATGAAGTGTATTTTTTTCAAATAAAATTATATATAAATTTATTTAGTTAATGATAAATTTTAGAACGTCTATAGCCATTGCAATGAAAACTAATATAGATAAACGTTTAGATTTTGATAACAAAACTCTCCCCTTCAGAAATATGTCTCTCATTCGCCAAATGTTACATTACTTTTGCACTTTATTGACTAATAGGGTGTAATTTGGGACTTTCCCCCACTGATGACACGTCCAAAGGGAAAATGTCAGTAAAAGTATTTATGCAGAAGTTAATTTATGAAGTTAATTGTTTATTTATTTATTTTTTTTATCATTATAAGCCGGTTATATTCACAGACTGTTACCACACAGTTGTGTTTAATCCCCTTATAAAAGTGCTGTTCACAAAAAAAAGGTCCTCCATAAAAGATCTGCTGCCAGTCTTAATGCAGAATATCCTGTATAATCAAAGCCTTGATGCATTACACCTACTTTTTTTGTATAACAAGAGAGTTGCTTGTATAATTTTAGGAACGTGGTTACAGACATTAGTATAGGTATTATTTTCAGAGTAATTAGTGTATTCATTAATGTAATTCCACATAGAAAGCAGAAGAGGGAGACATTGAGCTGTGTTTTTGTACTTTTGGGTTCATTCAGTTTACAGAGAAGTAAATACACACACGACCGTAAGTTAAACACTTATCTGTCTCATCAGCCTTAAAGCACATGAACAAAGGAAGGAAGGGAGGATTTGGCTGCCCAACAGAGGAAACCAAATAAGAAGAAAGTGCATAAAAACTTTAGCTGGAATGAACCAACAATCTAAGAACTCTATATTGTTCTTCATTGCATAATTCATTTACTTTACATTGCATTTACGAATATTAGGTGAAGCTATAACTGTTTGGACAAGAAATGTAAAGCTCAATTATAAAAATATTGGAGTGTCTATAACATTTTTAAATCTCTTTCCACATATTAAACTATATGTGTACATGAGTCATTTTATGTAAGACATCCAATAAACATTATTTGGAGTTTTTGTTTTTTTAAATGTCTGGCTCAAGTTTAATGTCTTAACAGCCCATATTAGTAATACATTCTGAGAAGTCAAACATGGAGCAGTCATGACTCTTTGCTGTGGCTTATGAATTACTGTAGTGTTTTGTGAAGAGTTCCTGCTGCTTTTCTATTTCAGTTGTGGAGAGAGAGTCCTGGTCTCTTCACACAGCTGTCCATTCTGAAGCATGGCTGCGGTCGCGGCCCAACGCCAGAGACCTACACGACCAGCCACAAACTTCAGTTCACTGCTGTTTAAAATGTGGTAGGTCATGTGGTAGACTAGAGGCTCATTATAACATTAAGTGCAAAGTAAAGCTGGACTCCAAAAACATTGCTTCTGGTTTGGAGAGGACAGAGATGCTAAATAAGAATATAAGCGTCAGCAATAAAACTGGATCTCTGAGTTCAAATTTATGGTTTTGATTTATGGTGATGTACATTAACCCTCTGGTGCTGTTTAGTTTTTGTTTTGAACAGAACAGTTGTGAAACTTCTGTTCTGTGTGTGGCCCAAAATAGATACATTTAAAATGAAACTAAGGCCGTACTCACACTAGGTACAGTTGCCTCGAACCGGGCCAGAGCACGCTTGCCCCCCCTCCCATCTCCCACCCGCACTCACACCACAGTCAGGCCTCGGCACACTTACGTCATCGCTGCTGCGCTGTTCAGTGAGAAGCGCTCTCTCACTCAGCAGCACAGTGGAGATTTCTCTAGTTATATCATGTCAGTTGTTTGATATGCCGTGACATGCAGTCAAATATTTCGCCAAACAGTCCTTAGGGATGCGGTGACATGCAGTCAGATTTTTCGCCGAACAAATCCGTCACTTTTGGCACTCATAAACAATCATAAAGCTCTCGTGCTGCAGGAATGAGGAGGTCTGCTGAAGGTGCGCAGCTGTACAGCAGTTTGTGATCACTGAACAGTAAGAATGATTAATAAATCCATATAAAACAGTCCCTTAAAAGTCACGTCTAGCTTTCAGTTTCAGGCTTTGGCGCGTTTTGCACTCACACTACAAACATACCGCGCCAAAGCCCAAGTGAACCGAGCTCAGGCCCACCTCTTCCAACCGAGCCAGGGCCGGCCAAGTGAACCGTGCTTGAGCCCGATTCAGCGCACTCACACTTCTCAAACGATGCGGGAATCGGGACTGAGCACGGTACGGATGGAATAGTGTGAGTAGGCCCTAACATCATCCAGTGGAACATTTTGGTACTGCACCCAAACAAAGTCTTTATTTCAGCACACATTAAAACATGTAAATGTGTTACAGTCATTCCAGACTTTTCCTTCACTCAAAAACAATCTGTCGTCAGCATCAAATACCCTGGTAAAAATAAATATTACTCTGGTTTCAGTGTTTTTCATAATCAGAATCTCACCTGGATTTCTACAATCATATTTCCTCCTTCCTATTGTTCAATAAACATGTTTGTCCATGTCTTCAGTGGTGCTAATGTTACAGAAGACCAGACCAAAAGATCCCTGAAGGAGCCCTCATCTCAAATAACAGCACCTGTGGACGTCCTGATGGTGATAGAGAGAATAAATTGCTTCACATGAGGGAACAGCTCCACTCAGGATTATGCTCTCCATTTTAAAACATTAGCATCCACTCCTCAATCCTGGGTCAGCCAGACATTGCATCACTTCTATGTTATGTCAACAACTCTATCTCATAAAGAAACTCCATGATACTAAGTACAAGATTCAATCTATTAATGGAAGTCCCATTGGATGAGGTCTTGTGAGATTTCATGTGGAGGACATTCCATTGCTGCTTCTGGAGGAGTACACCACTGAGGGAGTACTAGTGTGCCCTTGGTTTGTTTCCTATGACCACTCTATCTCATAATTGAGAGGTATAATCTTTAAGTAGGTTAATGAATGTTTTAACCAAAGTTTCCTGATTTCTCTTCGCCTGTTTTGTCTCCAGCAGTGTTTCCTGTCAACCCCATGTCTATTGAAAGTCATATTAAAGACCTCTCCATCGATAACCCTTAAGGATTCTTTCACTTCAGTGATGTCTTATGCCAAAACTGAACCTCCAAAGTAATACCACACCGAACACAGAATTGTGCAATCAAGCTCCTTTCTAATAAACCAGTATCCAAAGGTAAAATACTCTCCATCTCTGAACAGAAGGCCATAGAGTAGTACATTAAGGAGATTCCTCAACAAGGCTCTATATAACCATCAACTTCCCCTGCTGCTTCTCTATCATCAAGAATTATAGTTCCATTATAGCCCATTGGCTAATCTTCTAAAAAAGGTAAACTCAAGTCTTTACATCATTAGCAACCCAGAGTTACTGCTCATTTAACTTGCCCAGGAAGAAAGGAGCCATGAGTTAAAAGGGGAAATCTGTTTCCAGTGGTATTTGACGTAAAAAAAAAAATAATAATAATAATATGAAATTCTGCAACTTCTGTATTTATTTCTACTTTTCCTGCAATAAATTTCCAGTTGTCCTTAAACATTCAAGATTTGAGAGTTTCAATTAGAAACTTTATTTTCTTCACAGTGGAGCCAGTCAACAGAAGGGCAATGGCGGAGATGATTGAGGCTTGGACTAAGGGTGCACTGATTGGTGGTTTGGTAAAATTGTGGTATATTGTTATTTCAGCAGGGCTACAGACCTGAGGGGAGGACTAAAGCAGTCACTGGAAATCACTATTGGGAACAGACACCGTACTGGGCCCAGGGAATGAAGCTGACACTGGACAGGGCTTGGGGATGGAGTAAACACTAATCGATTTATTCCCCTGCTCCACCAGCAGGAAAAGGAATTCAAGGAGTGTGGTGGGGTCTATGGAAACACAACGAGGAAACAAAACAAAACAAAACAAAACAAAACAAAACAAAACAAAACAAAACAAAACAAAACAAAACAAAACAAAACAAAACAATGTATAAACAAACACTGACCTGTGCAAAACAGAAAATTAAATATCACAAAAACTTTTCGGTCAGGACTTTTTCAGGTCTAAGTGCATACAAAGACTGCCAGAGAACACTAGAGGATAACAGAAAAAGGGGAGGAAACCACAAGGATGACAAAAGAGAAACAACAGGAAGCTGAACAAACAGTAGAATTTAATACACAAAGTAAAACTGATTACTAAACACAGGGGGAACTCATGGCAATCAACATGGGGGAGATACTGAATCCATCCTGACATCAGTCAGCTACATACAAGTATGTTCAATTACAGTTAAGATGAATGTCAGAATGTCTAAGAGATAGTTTATTACATTTGTTCAAGAGCGTATGGTTATATTATTCATCATAATCTGAAAAATACCCAGATAGAATACAATACTGTTTTTTCAAGTCATACTGGGCAAGAAATATGATCTGTAATTGTAACTACTGAATGATTTATGATGTCACACATGGTTTGAGTATAGACTATAGATATTCTGGGATTTTTGAGCGCAACAGACCCTCTAGAGCATAGGTCTGAAACTCGATTGCTGGAAGGCCCCAGCTCTGCACAGTTTTGCTTCAACCCTAATCAAACACAGCTGATCCAACTAATCTATAGATGCGTCCCAAATGGCACACTATACAATATGCACTCAACATTATAGTATATTTATGTAGTGTTGTCCTAGATAGAACACTAACGTTTTTTTTTTTGTTTTGTTTTTTGTTTTGACTAAGCAGAAATTTAAACTGTTTCCCTGAAATAAATGATCAAAGTACCAAATAATACCAGCCATGAGTATAAGCTCATTCACCATTGGGAAGCACTATAATCACTCTCATAGGGTGAATTTAGCTTTTACAATTCAAACATGAGCGCCTGAAAGCTCCACCTCGTCCACTACTTGAGCAAAGAGTGTCCATCATTCCACATATCTTTTTACAGGTTGAATAAGTGCATCAGTTGGGTAATTAAAGTGCAGCTATTGTTTTTAGAGTTTTCAGTGTGAACGCACTACTTACACTATACTAAAAAATGACATAAAATAGTGCATAAGTATGCGATTTGGGATGCACCTAAGGTGCTCAAGACTACTAGACTATTAAGCAAGTGTGAGTTAGAGGTGGTTGGAGCTAAACTATGAAGAGCTACGCCTCTCCAGGAATTGAGTTTGAGACCATTGCATTACAGCAAGGGTGTCCAAACTCAGTCCTGGAGGGCCGCTGGACGTCCTGCATAGTTTAGTTCCAATTTCCTTCAACACACCTTTCTGAAGTTTCTAATAGCTAGAAAGAGTTTGATTAGCTAACTTATATGTGTTTAATTGGGGCTGGAACTACAATGTACAGGACACCGGCTCTTGAAGACTGAGTTTGGTAACCCCTGCTTCAGAGCATAGTGAGAAAACAATATAGTGAATACAATATAAACCTATAAGTGGCAAAAGTTAAAATGCTTTGTTAATGAGATATTCAGCCAGGTGTAATCTGACAGAGGCAAAAGTACATGAATTGGCCACATGTTTGTTTTTCTTTATTTTCCACCTTGGAGCTAACTAGTTTTGCAGCAGCGAGTCACATAACATCCCATACAGATACTAAATTAACTACAAATCATTCACAGATAACCACTGTCATGTCAATCAGATTACAGTTTAATAATTCATCAGTTTAATAGCAACTAAGAAAAAAAAATCTTTAAAAAAAAAATAAATAATTGGCACCTGGTATTCTGAACTGATGTCCTCACAGGGGCAAGGTAATTGTAAGTGGACGCTTTGGGCCCCAGGAAATCTGAGGGCCCCCAAATAAATAACTAAGTATAAATGATACTTTAAATTATAACATTGTTTTCTATCATATTTTGTACGGTGAGGGTCTAATATTTTTTTTATTTGAACGTAATTATTACATCTGTGCAAATGTGTACCCCACCTTCAATCATGGACCAGTCTAGCAGTCAAATCAGTAAAGATTTAGTTTTAAAAACAAAATAGTTCATATATTATTTTTACTTAAGTGAATTCAATTAATTTCAAAAGTTTTACAAGGTGATTTACATTTTATTATTATGTTGCATAAAGATAAAAAATAGAATTCGAGATCAAGATCGAATAATATAAGAAAAAAACTGCAAAATAATAATAATTTATTTAAAAAAAAATCTACATAAAAGGTGCATTATAGAACTTTTGGGCCGCTTAGCTGGAACTGCTTAGGGCCCACCCCTGTGTCCTCATGGCAGCAATTCATTATAAATTATTAAATTTATTAAAAACAAGTTTGAACTTAAATGATCTGTTTCATTTAGATAAATCATGTTTGCTTGTTTTTCAGAGCAACTCTTATTGCATAGCGCCAAAATTGGACTATTGAAGCGTTTTATTTATTTGAAGGTTAGTGCTTGATACAAATACTAGTGATTCTGCAAGCCACATGGGATATAAAGACAGAAATACACAGATTGTAAATATTAATTTGAAACCAGGTCAAACGAATGGGTTGACTGAAACAAAGTAGGTGGGGTTTGCAAAGAAATTCGACTCTATAAAATGTTGAGTGTGGATTTGAAGAGATGCAGCAGTTTGTCCCACACACGGCACACAGGGGGAACCGAGTCTCCCCGGCACAGTGATGACCGTTCAGTTGCATTTATGAGCACAATCACAGATGCCTTGGGATCTATGGACAGGCACTTGCAGAAACAACAACACTGGCAGAACACTTGCAGAGCTCAATACTGAAACTTACCGCAAGTCTGCAGAAAATCTCACTCGCTGGATACACTGCTTCAGGTAATTCCGCTTTTAAAAGTTTAACGGGGTTATTAATAGACATTTTAAGCCGTTGCTTATAGACTCCTTGTTAGTAGTTATGCACATTATTAACTGTTTCGATAACCTTTGCTGAAAAAGTTTGATTTAAAGTGTTATACATGTTTAATTATAAACTCGTTTGTGCTGCTGTATGTATTTTATTGAGGAACTAAACTAAGCCAAATTTTAAATATTTTTTAAAGAATGTTTTAATTGTCTTTGTCATATCCTAAACATATTATTTTTGTACTAAATCGCTATTTTTAAAAAATAGTTACATTTTGTCTGTCTGTCTGTTGGTTATCTTTTTGAATCAATGCTTGAACAACGCTAAAGAAATTAATAACTAAATTATCGAATAAGACATTTGCATGCATAAATTAAAAACAAACAAATAAAATATACATTGTAGTTTCCACATTATGAATCCATCTGATAACGTTTCTAATAAAGTTCAGCTGAAAGAATGTCTTAGTTTCATTTCGTTGCTCTTTTTAAAGGGTTAGTTCACCCCAACATTTTAATTGCCTCATCATTTATTCTCCCTTTCGGTTTTAAACCTTTAAGAAATTCTTTCTTTTATTGAACGAAAAATAAGCTATTTTAAACAATGTTGGTTGCTGGCACCCATTAAACTATACAGTAAAGGAAAATAGCTTACTGTGAAAGTCAACGTCAAATAGGTTTTACAAGTTAAGGGTGAGTAGCTACAGTAAATGATGGCACAATTTTAATTTTTGGGTAACCATATTCCTTTAGTAGCAATGTCCGATCCTTCTTTACTATCAAATTTACTACAGGCCTATACTAAATAAATTGATGAACCATTTCAAAGATCAACCTAATCTGATCAACTTCCTGCATTATCACCTGAAGTGGCACTTCACATAGTGACCAAAACCCAAGGTCATCTGACGTTCTGTTCAGACCTAAACCCGATTTTCATTTCCAAACAAAATGCAAGGTCCCACGACGTTGGGGTTCAATGTCAATCTGATGTCATGTTTATGTCCTGGCTCTGCTGGGCAGACACATTTGACCCCAATTTCCCAGTTCGCTTAACAAGTACTCCGAATTGGGCACAGGCACGGTTCAGGTGGCCAGCCCTGCCTGGTTGGAAGAGGTGTGCCAGAGCGCAGTTCGGTTGGGTATGCTTGTTGTGTGAGTGCAAAACATGTCTGAGCGCGAAACTGAAGATGAGACATCATTAGTCTTTTAAGGGACTGTTTCATATAGATTTATTAATCATTCTTACTTTTCAATGAACTTGAACTGTAGTTTTTTAAAGATACAAACCTCTCACTGCACATCATCTGCCACTTTCTGCAAACCTCCTAATATTTTCAGCAAAATGACTAAAGCAATCTCCATTTTAGGGAGTGAGAATGCTTTTCTTCTGTTAAACTGAACAGTCACATCATCAATTACGTAAACGTGCTCAGGCTCAGATGGCAAAAAATGCAATTTGAGTGCCGGCCGAGGAGAGGGGAGGGGGGATATTTGCGCTTGGGCATGGTTCAAGACAACCATGCCTAGTGTGAGTACACCCTAAGAGTAGTTTGAAGCCACATGGAGCAGTCAGCAATTGGTCTCATGGTACTTGCCAGTCTTTGCAGCTCTGTATCAAGTCAAACACACCGGTCCTGTTCATATGGACGGTGTATATATTTGGAGGGAGCTCTTTGCAAAAGGCACTTTAGAATAAAAAAATTATCATGGCTGCCATATTGAAGTGTTGTTTTAAACCAAAGTGCTCAAAACTGGCCACTTTAAAAGACCCCCATGATCTTTTGCTCAAGAAAGTTGATTGGTGTTGCATGCAGCATATTATTCAAAAGGGCTCATCCCTATGCCCTAATCCCTTTAAAGCTGTCAATCCGGAAGGTAAACAGTTCAGAGGGAATTAGAGCATAGGGATGAACCATTCCAAATGGAACACCGTGTGTTATAGAAACTCAAAGTTCTGAATTGTCTTACATCCTGCTGCTTACAAACACACTAAAACATATCACATTTACAATCTGAGTAATTTAAATGCATTTGTTGACATTAATTGACCTTAAAGAATAGCTCACCCATAAATGAGAATATGTCACCATTTACTCACCCTCATGTTGTTTCAATCCTGAATAAATATTTTTGTTCTCCTGGACACAAAACAAGGTATTTGGAAGAATGTCAGTAACCAAAAAAGATCTCACCACCCATTTACTCCCATAATATTTACTCCCAAAGTATTTGCAACTATGGCAGTAAATGGACAGTGATCTGTTTGATTACTGACATTCTTCCAAACACTTCCCTTTGTGTTTAGTAGAACAAAGACATTTATTTAGGATTTTTACATGCAGAGTCTGAGTAAAAGATGCTGGCACAATTCCGATTTTTGGGTAAACTAATCCTTTAGTGAGATACTTAACTTGATATCACTTTTGAAATGAATGGAAAATCTATTTCACTAACTGCACCCAAACAAAATCTTGTGAAAACATTTTTTTTATATACATAATGCATGTCAGTCTAGTCAGAAATTAGACTTGAAAGACATTTGAAGTTGCATTTACTCCTGGAAAATTTCTGAGTTGGTCAATATACAGTATGGATCAAAGCACTCCCTTGCATTTCTGTATAACAGCAGAAATGACATCAAATACTCTGTCATTTGTGGTCAAACATTTAATCCTTTAAGACTGCTTTTATTTTCAATTCATATTATTTTAATGCTGGCACAAATTAGGCTGAGATAGACTTACAATATCACACTGTATAAAGTGTCATTGATCATGCAATTCACAACATAACGTTTTTAAATGTTTTTGTCTTTTGAAAGTATTTTCTATAATAGACGCTTTCTTAGATGAACAACTATCATGTACAATCTACTGAACACACTGCACCTCTATTCCTCACATCACATCCTCATTTTAATTTCTGTCAACAAATAAAAATGTATGAATGGGTACCCTGACCAATGTATTTCAACAAGAATTTTGGCTTGTTTCCATATCTGATAGCCTGAAAGAACAAGTAAAAATTATATTATTAGAAATGTTACAAACAAAAAAAGGTCAAAAGATGTTGCCTGATGTGTTGCTACCTTGATTACATTATTTTTTTTTTTCGCAGTTTTAAAAAAATATACATATACATGGGCAGCACTGTGGCGCAGTGGGTAGCGCAATCGCCTCACAGCAAGAAGGTCACTGGTTTGAGTCCCGGCAGGGTCAGTTGGCATTTCCCCCACAGTCCAAAAACATGTGGTATAGGTGAATTGGGTAAGCAAATTGTCTGTGGTTTATGGGAATGAGTGTGTCTGGATGTTTCCCAGTGATGGGTTGCAGCTGGAAGGACATCCGCTGTGTAAAACAAATGCTGGATAAGTTTGTGGTTCATTCCGCTAAAGAGAAAATAGTGAAATATATATATATATATATATATATATATATATATATATATATATATATATATATATATATATATATATATATATATATATATATATATATATATATAGTATATATATATATATTGATAGCATTCGTGGCAAAGTGGCTTAGTGGTTAGCACTGTCGCCTCACATCAATAAGGTCGCTGGTTCAAGTCCCGTGTTGCCGTGAGTTTCCTTCGGGTACTCTGGTTCCCCCCATGGATTAAACACATGCAGTATTGGTGAACTGAATAAACTAAATTGTCAGTATTGTATGTGTGTGAATGTGAGAGTGGATGGATGTTTCCCTCTAAAGGGTTGCAGCTGGAACGGCTTATTATTTGTAAAACATATGCTGAATAAGTTGACAGTTCATTTTGCTGTTGTGACCCCTGATTAATAAAGGGACTAGGCCGATGAGAAATCAATGAATAGCATTTGTTATTTATTTATTTATTTATTTTAATATTTAAATGTTCTCACAGAAGAGAAATGTATTTTTGTAATATTTAATATGAAGTTAGATATTGTTGTTGAATTCTAACTTATTTTAATTGCACAAAAAGTAGCTGTAAACACTCCCACTGTTTAACACAGAACAAAATATTCAGAAAAATATTGGGAGAAAAGCAGCCATAGAATTCCATAGTACGGTTTATTCCTACTATGTACTGTATGGAGTACTATAAAGGGATAGTTCACACAAAATTCAAAAATGTACTCACCATTTAAACTGTTTCAGTGTCTTTATTTTTTGTCTTCTTTGGATTCTAAAAGAGCCATTTTAAAGAAACTGGTAGCTGCATGATAGGCAACTGGTAGACATTCATTGTATGAAAAAAAGACAATACTAGGTCAGGAACCGTTTTCCAACATTCTTTAAAATATAGATTTTTTTTTTTTGTTTTAGTCCTTTGAAACAAATCTTGCTCTCCTTCAATAGTTTTTAAACATAAAAATGTGTCCTAATTATCTCTCAACAAACTTAACTTAATATACAATTAACTTAATATAATATTTTCTTAATATACAACAATAATCTATCACAGGTTGACAAGTGAGTTAAGACACTGGATCCAAATGCAATTTTTAATAAAAAAGATTATTTGTGCAGAAAAATGCAAAAAACAAAGCGATGATCAAAGTAAAATAGTTACAAAACAATCATCAAAACATAACTAGAAAAACTATAAACAGGACGACACTCACTGAACCCATGCAGGTACTGACAAACAAAGAGTCCACATTGACTGATATGTGCAATGTGTATAAATAGTCCAAACAATTGATGATGACGCTATTCAGCTGTATGTGATTAATGGTGACTGGTTTGTGCAAAGGCATACTGGGATATGCAGTTCCTGAATTACATGTGTAGTATGCCAGCAATCGTTTAGGAACAGATTGCTGGTTATGTGACATAATCCCTTTATGGTCACACTTTATATTGATGGTCCATTTGTTGAATTTAAGTTCCATTGCATCTACATGCCAACTAATTCTCATTAGATTATAAGTAGACTTTTAAGTTGGGGGTTAGGGGGTTAGGGTTGGCGTCAGGGTTAGGGTAAGTTGACATGTACTTGCAAAGTTAAATGTCTGTTTAGCAGCAGTATCAACAGATATTAGAGACAGGTTACTAATACCCAAATAGACCATCAAAATAAAGGGTTAGCCACTTTAATGTTTTAAAATATCCATAATTGTGTTATGCCATATTGTTCTGAAAAAAAAAAGCCATTCTGTAGATTTTTCTTTTACTGGTGTTCTTCTCAGCTTTACAGTTTGAAAACTTTTCTTTTTCTCCTCAGACGTAATCATCGCATCATCATCAGAGCTCATCCATCATGGGTCACTACACCTTTGCATTACCGACAGGGCTTTTTCTTCTTCTGGTGACCCGGACTGTGTTTGCCATGGTGTTGTTTAATGCCACAGATCTCGGCTTTCTTTTGGAGAAGTACCTGGAGGATGATGCTGATGATGATGCTGGTGACAGAGTGATGGAGCGACAGAGAGGCAAGAGAGCGATCACTGCCAGTGACATGCAGGCCATCTTGGACCTTCACAACAAACTCAGAGGACAAGTTTACCCACCGGCTTCAAATATGGAGTACATGGTAAAACATCTTTTTAGATGGTATAAAATGGTTAATATAACACACATTAGAAAGCATATAGACTAAATTGTTTGTGGTTTAGTTATAAGAGTACACAATTCTATTGATTCTGCATTGGTTTGATTTTAAGTCAACCAATTACTGAGGTTGCATATTGACCTTATTCTCCGCAGACGAGCGGGCGCTGCTGTTTGAATCTTTTTGGCACGAGACTTCCGGTCTCATTCACTTCCATTCATTTTTAGACATTAAAAACTGCTCGTTTCGCTGTTTAGAATAAGGTCAATACAGGTAAAGTCAGAATTATTAGCCCCCCTTTGAATTTTTTATATTTTTAAAAATATTTCCCAAATTATGTTTAAAAGAGCAAGGACATTTTCACAATATGTCTGATAATATTTTTTTTCTTCTGGAGAAAGTCTTATATGTTTTATTTGGACTAGAATAAAAGCAGTTTTTAATTTTTTAAACAGCATTTAAGGTTTTTAGCCCCTTTAGGCACATTTTTTTTTTCCGATAGTATACAGAACATCATTATACAATAACTTGCCTAATTACCCTAACCTGCCTAGTTAACTTAGTTAATCTAGTTTAGCCTTTAAATGTCACTTAAGGTTGTATGGAAGTGTCTTAAAAAATATGTAGTAAAATATTCTGTACTGTCATCATGGCAAAGATAAAATAAATAAGTTATTAGAAATGAGTTAATAAAACTATTATGTTTAGAAATGTGTTGAAAAAAAATCTGCTCTCTTTTAAACAGAAATTGGGGAAAAAATAAACGGGTCTGTTAATTCTGACTTTAACTATACATATAGGAAAAATTAACTATTTAAAAACATTACAAATAAACTATTTAAAAAAACATTACAGAAATATACAGTTGTACACATTTGAAGTGGATCATCACCTTACTTCAAAATTTTGCGCAAATTTTTTTGTACAAAAAATTCCTGACACTATAGAACAACACCCATTTTTGTCTTAGATCAGTTTTGAAAAAGTATTGCTATTACAATTTTAAAGAA
The DNA here is from genome assembly GCF_052040795.2 of Danio rerio. Taxonomy (NCBI): domain Eukaryota; kingdom Metazoa; phylum Chordata; class Actinopteri; order Cypriniformes; family Danionidae; genus Danio; species Danio rerio. The sequence continues at coordinate 16,684,933 of NC_141044.1, forward strand.
ATAATATACTTTAATTTATCATTGTGATGACAGGAATGTTTAGTCTGTCATCCTTGATCAATTTATTGTCTGCTGAATGAAATTAATAATTTATTTTTGTTGTTATTCTGAAAAAGTACTCTACAAAAGTATTCTATAAGTATTAAGCAGAAAAAAAATCAACATTGATAATGATAGGCAATTTTCTTTTACGCACCAAATCAGAATATTATACTTTCTGAAGAATCACATGACACTGAAAATTGAAGTAATGATGTTAAAAATCCATCTTTGTCCTCACAGGAATAAAATAGAATAATTTTTGAATAAATAAATGCTGCCTTGGTGGTCATAATGAAATTTTTTCTCATTAACTATGTAACTTCAAATCTTAAAGGGTTAGTTCACCCAAAAATATTATTTATATTAATAATTACTCTGCCTCATGTTGTTCTAATCCGCTTAGAGAGTTAGTTTCAGATCACAAATAAATATAATTTCAATCAAATTCAAAAGAAGTTGACACAGTGGCTCAGTGATTAGCCCTGTCACCTCACAGCAAAAGCATTGCTGGTTCGAGTTCTCCCTTCTCTAATTCCCCCTGTGTTAATGTGGGTTTCCTTTGGGTTTTCCCCACAGTCCAAAGACATGACTTATAAGTGATGAATGAGTGTGAATGGATGTGTCCCAGTACTGGGTTACAACTGGAAGAGCATCTGTTGTGTAAAACATATGCTAGATAAGTTGGCGGTTCATTCCGCTGTGGCAATCCCTGATTAATAAAGGGACTAAGCCGAAAAAAATGAAATGCAATTTAAAACAACAACATGTTCACATGCCCTGAGATGTTCAAAGTCCAGAAAATGAACCAAAAACATTATTAAAACATTTTATGTGACTTTAGTGGTTTAATGGTAAAATTTTATAAAGCTCCAATCAATTTTATCTTCTCTCCCATGTCAGATCATCAGGGTGCTTGTTAACTGCAGCCAGTAAGACATTACCAGTCAAATCACCAATGCAACATGCAAACGTTGGATTGCCAGTAGTAAAAGCACATCTTGATAAGATACAAAAGACATTGGCGAGCAAAGGTTTTTTTTTACTTTTTTTTTTTGGTAAAATTATTATTGGCGTTTGGGGCCACATGGAATTTTTTGAAAATGATTTGGACATCTTTGTACATTGAACTTTGAACATCTTAGTGCCGTTGCTGTTTATGGAGGGTCAGAGAGCTCTGAAATGTCTAAAAAATCTTAATTTCATTCATTCATTCATTTTCTTTTTGGCTTAGCCCCTTTATAAATCTGGGGTCGCCACACCGTAATGAACCACCAACTTATACAGCATATGTTTCACACAGATGCCCTTCCAGCTGCAATCCATCACTGGAAAACAATCATACACACTCATTCCCACACATACACTACAGATAATTTAGTTCACCCAACTCACCTATACCGCATGTCTTTGGACTTGTGGGAAACACTGGAGCACCCGGAGGAAACCCACACAAACATTTGGAGAACATGCAAACTTTACACAGAAATGCCAACTGACCCAGCTGAGGCTCAAACCAGCGACCTTCTTACCATGAGGTGGTAGCACTATCTACTGCGCCACCGGGTAGCCCTAAATATCTTAAATTGTGTTTCAAAAATGAACAAAGGTCTAAGGGAATTGTAATGACATAACAGTGAGTAATTAACTACAGAATTGTTATTTTTGGGTGATAAAAAAAAACTCTTTAATGTTTAAGGTTTTGCACAGTTTTGTAATTCAAATGATTTGCTTCAAATAAAAACAAGGATGAATTTAAAAACAGATTTTTTTCCCCCGATGATTTCCAAAACAATACCATATAACTAATGCAGCTTACTTAGGTGATTGCCCTCTTGAACATTGCAAGCCCAATTATATTGCCGCTTTTCAGAAAGATGGAAGAGGTTAGAGAGATGCCTTGCAGGGACTGTTAACTGGGTGTCAGGAGTGGAGTTTGAGCAGTTCAACAGAGTGAGAGTAATAGGAAAGGTGTGATGGATGTGGAGATATGGAATGTGATGATGCGCGGCTCCAGTCTTCCACTGCCTCTTACAATAACTGACTCTGAATTCCAGGCAAAACGACAGAATTCCGGATGACGGCAGGGAAATCGAGCCTTGTCTCAACAGAAACCCACTCATGTTGCCACACACACTTCATTGACTTTACATTTCTTATTTAAGACAAGACACAGAAAATTTATTTAAAAATGAGCTAAGAGTTATAACAAAACTTATTCAGTTCATTGCCGGGTCTTTAAAGGGGTGATCCACTACAATATTATATTTTAAACTTTAGTTGATGTGTAATGTAGCTTTGTGAACATAAACAACATCTCTGAATGTAATATGCTCAAAGTTCAATGTAAAAAGAAACATTGGCTTTTACAGAGCTTAGCAAAGCCTTCAGCGAAAAAAAGTTTGTGGTCTACAAAAAATACATCCGGGCAAGTGATATCAAAAGAGCTTCTGGTTACGGGCATCCACCTGCACATCGAAGGGGTGTGGCCAGAGGTGCTATTATGTTATAGCAGAGAAAGCTAAAATGCTGCCTAAACGCTGCTATTTCCACAGAGCTTGTTCGGTGTCTGTATTTGGGCTTCCAAAGCACATGACACAAAGAGAGAAGAGCTTACAATTTAATTTTAATTATGTTCCAGAGAATTATATAAAATGGTATATCTCTAGTAATTGACAAAGGACAGCTCCTAGAATCTCTCCCAGTTCAGTGCTGGATTCAGCTAAAAACGCCTCAAAGAAGGAGCAGCTCCAACCATAATAGAGAAAGCTGTGGATTGTGACCCACAATCTGTAAATGTTTTTATTTGTTAAAATTGATCAATTAAATGCACAGTTTCTAGCGTTAACGGTATGTTGTAGCAAGGATCTAAACAACAAAAAATGCTGTTGGGCACCATTAACAATTTAGTTACAAATTCACATTTATCAGTTAAACCGCTTTAAACACCCACAATCTTTACCAGCTCTGCAGTGTCTTTCACAGTGCATTCTACATCTCAAATAATGAACTCGAAAAAGACATCTGAATGTTTCATCTTACTTACACTAGCTTATAATCTGAATATATGTGAAAGACACTTGTCAGATGTTATTTTAGAGAGCAGGTATGGGGTTCAGCTGTGTGCTCTTCATTCTTTGTGCAATTTACATTGTTTTACACACACATGCATTTAAAAAAATATCCAATATTAGTTTTAGTAAAAACATGCACTCGTTTTCCATTTTATAGAAATATATGTAAATGCCACATATAGGCCTATGTTTCCTTTACAAATATTATTGAGAATATTACATATTATATTCTAAAACATAAAAATACTTAGCTAACACTCTAATGTCATATTTTAATCATATAAATAAATAAATAAATAAATAAATAAATAAATAAATAAATAAAGAGGCTGTTTATTAGGAAATGAAATGTAATATTTATTATTTATTAGGAAATGAAAAAAAAAATCCTACTTTAATAATAATAATATTAATGATAATAAGTAGGATATTGTTTATTAATTAATTAATTCATTTATTTATTTATTTGAAAAGTCTACTTTTACAATTTGATACATGCAAACCACTGCAGAAATGTTCTAACCAACAGGCTCATGTCATATACAGTACAGATACTTAATAAATAACCTACTATAAATTAAAAGCATTAACATTTATGCCATGTTTTCACAAGCTTTGGAGACGTAACATAAATTCCGCTTTTACATAATAGGTCACCTATAGCTTCCCTCATGAGCCACGGCTGTGTTAAAAATGACATCAATGTTTTCAAAGTGCACTGCAAAGGCAGCGCAATTGTAAACATGAAGATTGCTAAAACTGAACTGTAAAAATACTTTGAAAGCAAACTACACCTAAGAGAGATGATTTCAATGCTTTTTTTTTTTTTAAATCATTTCAAGTTTTCATCTTACAATGTTCTAAATGAATAGGGCAAAGGTGGATAATAGAACACAGCCAGGAACTATGTTTCTAACTACAGCTCCAAAGGTGTTGTTGCAAGCATCCAAGTTTGTGACAAAGTACATGAAAAATAATGTGATTTTCTACAAATAAAGCATGGGCACACATTGCTTTTCATTTTATAAACACAACCAAACCTTAAAAATAAACTGTGGACCACCCCTTTAAATTTGCACATGAGGGATTTGCATACATGTACAAAACAACAATATGAACAGTACATGATATCAGATTTAGGATTTAAGTCTGGTTTAGTTTTTAGGCATAATTAAGTCAAAGGAGATTTTTGAGAGATTTTTTTTCCCCACAAAAAAACAAACAAACAAACAAACAAAAAAACAACAACAACTGTTTTGGTAGAATAAAAGGAAACACATATAGAGACAAACTCTCAGTATTAACTTGGTGGCCTATTACCATCTGAATGATCTTGTTCTTTGTATCTAATACCTAACAATTACTTTAATAACTACTAACAAGCAACAAATTAGGAGTTTAAGCTAAAAGTAATCGTTTGCCAGTGAGAATTGTGCTTTAAAATAAAGTGTGACGGAATAAAACATTTATATAAAACTGCACCTTGGAGTCTGGTGTTCATGATGCTGCTAAAGTGGAGATTTATGGTTGAGAGCAGGAGTTCAATCGGTGCTTTTGAAAACACTATCGGTTGGGTTTAGGAAAGGAGGAGGGTGATTCAGTCAATTGGTCAGTCAGTTGACAGCAGCGTCTGATAGATTTACACGAGAACAGCAGGTGAAGAAGAAATTTAAGATCTCAAAAAGTGTGCACAGCGGCCTCTGGTAGATTCGAGAAAACAGAAACTGCAAAAAAACATAGCTCCTGTGCAGGATTTGCCGCTCTCCTGAAATGTATATAGTGGTATGTTTTCAGAATTAACCTGGGTTGAAAAAAAAAACTAATTCTGAAAAAATTTAAAATATGTATTTGAAATCTACAGACTAAAACAGTATGATAATTATTTAGGGAAGACTATTTAAGCTCAGCAAACAACCTATAATCTCAAAACTGAGAGGTACATGTGAAAAACACTTTTTGCCTGCAGTGTCTCACTTGAATACTTTTACTGTGGCTCTTTTAGCTCTCAACAGAAAAAAAAAAACTGCTCCTGAGGGAGATTGGAAATTTTCAAATTTTCAAAATGTGACCATATGACAAAAAAACGTGCAGCTGATGAGGTGTTCAATGAAGTAAACAATGATGTGTGAAAGAGTGTGAGTGTCTGCACTGATTGGACATGTTTTCCTTCACTGGTCCTGTCTGAGTGCGGTTAGATTCTTTGGGGCCTCCCCACTGAGGACGCTGTACAAACAGAATCAGTTTACCTTTTTTTTTTTTTTTTTTTGGAGGTTACAGATTTTCCAGGATATAGACATATGCTAGAAATGTGCAATTAGTGCTATTTGAGATTCTATTTTAGACCATTAAAGGTGCAGTCTGTAAGTTTGAGACCCAGTGGTTGAACTAGGTATTGCATTCCTGGATCAAAACACATGCAAGCGCAGGTAAAACCCTTTAAAACCTAAAGGGTGATTTAAATTGTATTCTCGTGTCAATATTTTCATATTAATAGGTGTTTTTTGTTCTAACCAACACAAATTAATATATTAGAAACGGCTTCTATTTCTTGCAAATGAACAACAGAAAACTGACTATTATCACCTGAGGTACATATAATGTGCTTTATTCACTGCTAAATGGAAATAAAGTGAGTTTGAATGCCATTTTACATGTATTGCCATACTATAGAAAGCAGCTGCAGATAGTTCACCTCAGATCTTGAAAATGAAATAAACCGCTTGAAATTGAAATTTACTCAAAACAAACGCATATCAATAATTCTGCATGAACATTTAATAATGTTGAAGAAGTTTAATATGTATTAATTAGACTGTAAACCTTACCTATTCTTGAGTGAGTGCATATTCTGTCTTTCTAAATGGCTGTATTTAATTTTCAGTTGTGTTTTGTCTAGTGCAAACAGCCAAATTGCTTATAACTGAGTTTCTCATCACATAGTGTGTTGTTATGACACAGGGTTACAATGTAACTTGTCCACCTAATGTTTACATCCGTAAATTTATATTATTTGCTAATGAATAACCACCTAATGTGGAACTCTGAATTTGTGTCTCATTTTGGAGTTTGCTACTGTCCACCGGAGGTTGCATTTCGGTCACAGACACAATCTTTAAGAGCCTTTCTGAATGAATGAATAATATATGTGGTTTTCCAACAAGGCAACCTGCAGTGCTGAAATATAGTTGGCTAAACTGGCATTAAGCGGGTCAAAACATGCATTTAGAGTATTTGTTTATAAATCTTCTATTAAGAAAGCTAAGCTCATTTGACAACACTTTCATTATAATGTATTACTAGAATAAATCGTTTTAATTAGTCCTTTTATCTGGAAAAAAAAGCATATTCTTGGTTCCAGTGAGGCACTTATATTGAGTAAATGGTATCAATCCATCAAATGCTCACTGATTCAACTGTAGACACCTATAATATACAGTATGTGCTGACAGTATAATACTTATAACTAAAGCTAAAACCATAAAAACTTCAACAAAATGTCCTTAATTCAGTAACACTTAATACAGTAAGTGACCATGTCAATGATCTAATGATTTTTAGATGTTAGAGAAAGCTGTGATAGTGTGCCTTAAATAATCTCACAAGCTATTCTTACCTGAACCACAACTGGCAACAAGGCATTTAATTTTAGTGATTAAAATTTTTATTTATTTATTTTATATTTATTTCTAGTTAAGTAACCATTTCTTCATTTTAATTTCCTGTTTTTATTACATGGTTGGCCCTTTGGTTAATCTTAAATCGATTTTGCTACTTTATTGTGAAATAGTTGTACCCAAATTATGCAAAACATTTTATGTTAGATTATTGTATGAAATGTGCTTGATATAGATTTTATTATTATTAATTTAATTATTAATAAAATAGTACAATAATAATAAACTTTTCTATGTAAACATTTATTTTTGGACTTATTTTTTGGAATTAAAAAAAAAAAATAAATAAATAAAAAAAGAATGGGCCCATCCACTTCCTTTGTAAGTCTTTTGAATGTACTTTTGTCTAACAGAAAATGAGAGATGAGTTGAGAGTCTTTTTGTGGTAAGCAGCATTTCTGCACAAATGCTCTCAATTGAGTGATTCTTGTATTGATTGTGGAATATTCCTGTAATTCAGTATAAAAGCCCATTTTGATGGGTGGCTTAGAAAACCAAGCAGACGTCCTGTTGGCAGGTGCTCACTTCAAGGATTAATGTCTCAGGCAATTGTTTCAGCTATTTTGGGGACCTTATTGGGCCAGATTTATCGCTGGACTGTGCTTTGGGACTTCCCAGGGAAAAAGTGTTACATGTATGGGCAGTGACAGGGCAGATAACTCCCCCGTCACCCCTGCCACAATTCTGCCTCGGATTTATGTCTAACCTTGAGTTCTGTATACTTTCCCTTCAAGGTGAAAGCGCCATTTTGCTTTTCCAAAATGAAATGTTTTTATTAAACAGCCAAAATGTGGGTCAGCTGGACAGGAAAAAACTCTTTAGTGTTGAGTGGCCTTGAATGGTGTAGTTCAGAACGAAAACCAAGAACACAGAACAGGAACTACAGAAGACAGATTGAGAAACAAAGGCATATGGAGAACATTACTGTATCCAAAAAACTCATTGTGCCTTTTTGACTTGGTTCAGAAGAAAAATAAACCAGAAATAAACCTGGATCTTTCTACAGCCTGCATGCATTTGTTGTATCGAAAGAGGGCTATGTCTGAAAAAACAGTGGTTACAATTTATTGCAGGGTGTTTGCAAAGTAAGTAAAAAGTACTTGGTGGGAGACCATCAGAATAAAGTATATCAGATATTAAACTTGCGGTAGGGTATTGTGCTGGTTGAAAGTCTCTTGATATTACATTAGTAATGATTAAATTAAGTGATTGGAATGTATTTAAGTATTTTTAAGGTGTTGTACAAAGAAAATGCTCGTCCAATCAAAATAATTGGGCTGAACATCACAATAGGCAGCCCAAACTGTCTGTTAACATTTGTAGATTCATACATCTGTGCACCTTGTCTGCGCAAATAGCTACCTCTACTCTCTAGTACACATTCAAATCCCATTACTTTAACTTTTGCTAATTCTTTTGTAATATTCCATTTATGAAACCCACTTGTGCACTTGTAAATGTTTAAGAATGGTGGGCAGGGAAGGGGTTAAGCAAAGGGTGAAAGGGGTGTCACTTGAGTGTGATAGACATGATGAAATCAAACAAAGGTTTTTTTTAAAGATTAAAACATGTTTTCGTCTATCCTTCATAAGGGAATAACACTAAATACTGGTAAACAAAATATAAAATCTAAAATATTTTTGTAGTGTAAATACTCATGTGGCCAAATGCATTTAAAAAGCCACAAAAGACCATCTAGCCAGACATGACCATTGTGGAAAGTGCTGTAAAAAGCACATCAAAACAAGATATTTATATTCAATACATTGTACTAAAACACATGGTTAAAATAAAAAATCATGGTTAACATTCACATCTTTTCTTTCAGTTGTTATCCAACTAGCTCATAAGTATCCTGGTGTTGGTATGTACTTTTTTTAAAAATGAAAATGTGGAAAAAAATGAATGCAGATTACAATGTAAATGTTGTCAGTCACTTAAATCAGCTCACTAACTCCAACAGCTTTTAAGTACTATTTAACCGGACCAAATCCTTTTTTTCTGGTAACCACCTTTTCACAACCAGGTTATTATCTCAACCATACATACTTAAGATTAAGGGTTTAATAGCTTTGTTTCAGTAATGCTGTACCGGCCACCAGTTTCCATCTGATTCTCAGTCCTCTGAGTGTATTTCTTGTAGGTGTGGGACAATGAACTGGAGCGGAGTGCTGAGGAATGGGCTGAGACCTGCCTCTGGGAGCATGGACCAGCAGGCCTGCTGCCTCAGATTGGTCAGAACCTCGGAGTTCACTGGGGAAGGTCTGTTTTGTTGTCTTATACAATAGCAATCTGCATATAGCAAATAGCAAAGTATTCTGCTGTCCATCATAACTGTTATGTAATTAGGTTTCTATTGATAGAAGTGTTCTACTTTCTATTGTGCTGTAGGTGTATTGAATAAACTAAATTGGCTATAGTGTTTGTGTCCGCTGAGCATCCGCTGCGTAAAACATGTGCTTGATGGGTTGTCGGTTTGTTCCGCTGTGGCGACCCCTGATAAATAAAGGCTTGGTGCCGAAAAGAAAATGAATTAATGAATTTTCTTAGCGTCATTATTTCAGGCTTTAGTGTCACATGATCCTCCAGTCATAATTTTTAGGTTGTTTTTGCACTCAAAAAACATTTATTATCAATGTTGAAAACAGTTGTGCTACTTAATGTTTTTGTTATTGGCTGGGCTATGCAAAACTATTGCTGTATTTCAATCAGTACTCTTGCTCCCAAGGTTGTTCATCAGTAGGTCATGTGCACAAATTCAGGCACTGGTAAGGACAGTGGTGAGCTTGGTTCACTACACATTGGAACACACTGAGAGTGACATGAGAATGTTCTCATTGTAAATCATCAAAACTGGAGTTTGTAAACAACAGTAGAACTTACTATTTTCATTCATTCATTCATTTATTTTTTTCAGCTTAGTCCCTTTATCAATTTGGGGTCGCCACAACAGAATGAACTGCCAACCTATCCAGCATATGTTTTACACAGCGGATGCCCTTCCAGCTGCAACCCATCACTGGGAAACATCCATACACGCTCATTTACACACATACACTATAGACAATTTAGCCTACCCAATTTACCTATACCACATGTCTTTGGACTTGAAGGGAAAACCCAAGCACCCGAAGGAAACCCACGCGAACACTGGGAGAACATGCAAACAAAGTTTTAAAAAGTACATTAAAGATAAATAATTAGATTGCTTCATATACCAGCAACATTTCAAGCATTAAACAATTATAAATGCTTGCTAGATTTTTCATAACCTGTCTAGCTATGCTTGTTCATGTGAATAATCAGTAAATAACTGATTCTTTTTTAGAAAAACGTCTCTTGTTTGTCATTACATTTGATGATTTGGGTCACGTATATTTCTTGCTTCCAAACTTCTTTTAAGGGCAAACAGTGCATATTGATGTAAGCATGGACCAGTATAAGTTTCTGATGGTAGGGTATCCTTGGATAAAAATATTTCGGAATCACAGTATTGTGATTATTGCTCTAAAATAAGTTATTTTTTAAATGTCTGAGTAAAAAACAATAAATACTTGAACACAATTAATTTTATTTTAGGAGACATATATATAAAAACATTTTGGGTCAACATTGTGGCGAAATGGGTAGCACAGCAAGAAGGTCGCTGGTTTGAGCCTCGGCTGGGTCAGTTGGCATTTCTGTGTGGAGTTTGCATGTTTTCCCCGTGTTCATGTTCGGTTTCCCCCAAAAGTCCAAAGACATGTGGTATAGGTGAATTTGGTAGGCAAAATTGGCCGTAGTGTATGTGTGTGATTGAGTGTGTATGGGTGTTTTCCAGTGATGGGTTGGAAGATGGGGTTGGAAGAGCATCCGCTGCGTTAAACATGTGCTGGATAAGTTGGTGGTTCATTCTGCTTTGGCGATCCCTGATAAATAAAAGGGCTAAGCCAAAAAGAAAATGAATGAATGAATTTCAAATATTTCGGAAGAGTAAACAGGCTAAATAATAATTCAAATAAATCACTGACTTCTGCGGTTTTCTTTAGTTTCAAAAACACAGATTTTCTTTTCAACACATTTAAAAAAACATCACATATACCTTAGGAATGGTATAATAGAAACTTTTTGCAGTTTTAAAAACTTGCTTTTCCAAAAAGCTTTTCCAAAACACAATAAACCTTGAAACTGGTTAACATCCCATGCCTAAATTGATGCGCCCTGATTTTGATGGGTTTGAACGTTTCAGTTCACTAAAATAATTTTCAGTTTAAGACAGCACTTGAAATGGCTGGCAACCTGATCAATGCACTGACAACTGAACAAAGGTGCTTATTAAGACTACAGTATGTTATAGTTTTGCTTCAATCTAAACATTGGCTTTATTTTGCATTGAACATTGCAAATAATGCGTTTACTAATGATTGTTGTTTTAATTCTCACCCCAGGTATCGACCACCTACTTCTCATGTACAAGCCTGGTACGATGAAGTCAAAGACTACTCATTTCCATACCCCCAAGAATGTAACCCTCACTGCCCTTTTAGGTGCAGTGGTCCAGTTTGCACCCACTACACTCAGGTAGATATAATGACTAGAAAATGCATCGTAAGCTGTATTTACAGTAGGTGGAAACTCTTTGATGGAGTTGACAGATCTGAAAACAATTGTGAAATTTATGGGAACACAGAAAATATATTGTAATAGCAGTGTTACACATGCCCTCGTTCTGGTTGTCAGCTCTTCCGCTGCAGCGATTTTTTTATTTTTTTTAATTGTCTGAAATCCAACCAGGAAAACAACATAGAGGAAAGCATTAAACCGCATCAGTGTGTTACCAGGGAACAATTGAAGAGCCAATATATCTGTGTGTTTTGACAAGGAGTTATAGATGTTAGAAGGCAATTGTAGTGACTTTGAATGATGCAGTAGTATATTGAAAACTAAAAAGCGTTGGGGACCTCACAAATTTAGCTAAGCATTTCTATTTCTACTAAGTTAGCAGTGTCCCCAAATGGCAAATGGAGACTAGGGAATTCTCATAAAAATGTCATACAATTATTCCCAACTCAATAGTGACCATCATCTTAGGATGCATAATAATAATAATAATAATAATAATAATAATAATATTAATAATAATAATGTAGTTGATCTATCTCATTCACAATTTTCCAAGTCTGGTTAAAATATTTTTATAATAAACACTTTTTTAAAATATAAACATAAAACTTACATTTTAATAATTAGACATTTAGAAAAAGAGAGAGAAAAAAAAAACAAAAACAAAACAATCAATTACAAAAAAACAAAACAAAAAATAAATAAATAAACATGCATTCCCCCAACCAACTGTCACAATAAAGATTCTGGGAGAGATCCAAACAGCAAGTAATGAGTTTATTAACAAAGTCAAAATAACCCAACAGAGGATGTGAAAACAAAGGACAACGGAGGACACAGGGCAGGAAATAGACAGTCGAACGGGATCCAGCAGGTACTCCTCACAGTCCTGAGTACAAACAGACACACATGAGCAAACACAATGAACTGACAAAGAAACATAGAAACGTCGCCCAGATATAGTCATGATAATGAGCCTCAGCTAATCAAACCAGCTGAGTTCCGTGATGACACGTGACCATAATTAATACACGTGGACAACCAAAACAAAACAAACCCACATGACCAAACAGACACTTCAGAAAAGTGCACAAACCTGCAACCGTGACACCAACCACCCACCAGTGCTATCTAATGGTAAAAGTAGGTACTAGAGGCATAGTAAAAAGTTTGTAGACAGGAAATAAAAGGGGACTGACCATACGTTTTTGGCAGAGATTAACACACATAAAACAAATTTTGTTGTTTGTAAGTCTCAAAAATTCTTAGGAAACTCAAAATATAATTAATCTAGGGTCTGGTTCAATCAGAATGTTTAATGTATCTGAAAAAAACCCTGAAATATTTTGTTCCAGAAACTGTAATTTGGGACACGTAACATAAAAATTATACAGGTTGGAATCCAAAAACTGAAATTTGTCACACAATGGAGACACTGAAAATATATATTTTTAATTTACACTTGGAATAATAAAGCTAATGAAGGACTTTAAACTGAATGAGACAATGCCATGCATTAATGGAAGATCTGTGAACCAGTTCAAAACTTTGTTTCCAAATTTCACTTGGAATTTCTACTGCAAGTTCTTCTTCCCAGGCTGATTTATTGTTCTCCATAAATGGACTTTTCACCTGTTCTAAACATTTGTAAAGCAAGGAAATACAATTTTCCAAGTCTTGTGAAAGTGATATCAAAATGAACTACATTAAGTTGTATGACAGTTAAATTCAATTTCAATATATTTCTCACTCAAAGCTATTTTATGATTACAGAAGGCTGAGTGCTTTTGCTTTCTGTTGTTGTTGTTGTTATTCTTTTATTTCTTTTTGAGCTTGTGGTTATTGTACGGACAAGAAGGATTGCCTATGCAAAAACACTTGAATATTGAGCAAATTCCTTGTTCTAAATATCCAACACAGGCTAATTCTGAAAACAAAGCCCTAAATACGTTTCTAAAGACCACAAATTATGTAGCCAGAAGTACGTATTGCTGCATTTAGTCTTTAAAACGAACGGTATGATGCTTATCAGCTGATCGATTGCCTCCATATGGACAGCTTTCCCGTTGTTACCAATTTGTCCAGTTAGCTTACCATGTACATGACCAAGAAAATGGGGTTTGAGTCCGGCAAAAAATGGTTCCATAAAGCAGGTAAGACAAAAACAGAATCTAAAAAATAAAACAGGTAAATAACTGGGTGAGAATATGGTAAATTTGAGATCTAAAAAAGCATAGACAGCGACACCTGGTGGATTTGTAAAAACAAAAACTGCAAAAAAAGTAGCTCCTGGGATGTATTTGGTGCTCTGCAGAAATTAATATAGAGGTATGTTTTCAGAATAAGCCTGAGTTGCCCAAAATGGCAAACAGAGTCTAGGGAATCCTCACATAAAAGTCATACTATAATGCTCAATAATGACCATCATCTTAGCTTGAGATCCAAAATAAATGTAGCTGATGTATCTCATTTACAATTATCCAAATCTTGTAAAAGTGACTTCAAAATGAACCACAATACGTTGTATGACAGTATAAGTTCAACATTTCTCACTCAAAGCTATTTTAGGATTTCAGATGGTATTTGTACTGTGCTTTCTTTTGTTGTTGTTCTTCTTTTTCTTTTTGAGCTTGTGGTCATTGTATGGACAAGATGCATTACTCATGTAAAAATATTTGAATCTTGAGCAAATTCCTTGTCCTAAATATCTCATATAGGTCATTGTAATGGTTGTTTTGCTTCCTTATTAATTCCAGCTTGTTTGGGCAACAAGTAGTCGAATTGGCTGTGCGATCAATGTGTGCTACAACATGAATGTGTGGGGCCAGATCTGGGCAAAAGCTGTTTATCTTGTGTGCAACTACTCACCAAAGTGAGTTACTTATTTATGATTCTTCATTCATTATTCAATACTGTACTCGTTCTCTGTCATTTGTAGGATGATAGCTTGTCAGTGTTGTCTCTGCGTGTGTGTGTGTGTTTTTTTCCTGTGCAGAGGTAACTGGTGGGGATATGCCCCATATAAACACGGCACCTCTTGCTCTGCGTGTCCACCAAGCTATGGAGGAGTGTGCAGAGAAAACCTCTGTTATAAAGGTTTGTTGTTTCTTGTATGAGTTTGTAGAGCTGCAGCTTCCATTATTTACAGATACAAACTACCATTTAAAAGATTGGGTCAGTATATTAGTTTTTTTCTTTGTCTGATTTTGCAAATAAATTTACATAAAGAAAACTATAGTTGTACAGTATGTAAAATGATCATACATGTGAAAGAATGAGTCTGCTCCATAGTTAACACAGCAATGAAACGTGAGCCCCTCTCACACATTCAGACCTTTCCTGAAAAATAACGGCAATTTTCTGAGAAGGGATCATGTGTAAACCGCCCTTTTTAAAAATAAGTTTGGTCTGGCAATTCTTCGGAAAGATAAGTTGTAACATTATTGGAAATTTGCCAGAAAGCTGCTCTGTGTGAGCGCAGAAGGAAAATTGACAAAAGGAGCACCTTCACAATTAGAACGGACTGACGTGAGACATCTACTCCAACCAACACCTCCACCTCTACCTTAAACCCAACCGTCATAGTAGCATGGGCATTACCTTAGTGGGTGGTACAAGGTCCACTACATAGTTGAGCATTGCCTACACCTCCCCCTACCCTAAACTCAACCGTTATAGTAGCATGGGCATTACCCTAGTGGGCGGTACAAGGTCCACTACATAGTTGAGCATTGCCTACACCTGGTCACCTACACCTCCCCCTACCCTAAACCCAACCATCATAGTAGCTTGGGCGTTACCTTAGTGGACGGTATAAGGTCCACTGCATAGTTGAGCATTGCCTACACCTGGTCACCTACACCTCCCCCTACCCTAAACCAAACCATCACAGTAGCATTGGCGTTACCTTAGTGGGCGGTACAAGGTGCGCTACATAGTTGACAATTGCGTACACCTCCCCCTACCCTAAACCCAACCATCACAGTAGCATGGGTGCTACCTTGGTGGGCAGTACAAGGTCCACTACATATTTGATGATCGCCTACACCTACCCCTACCCTAAACCCAACTGCCACAGTAGCATGGGCATTAACTTATGCCTAGTTCACACTAAAGGATTTTAAGCCTGATTTGAGCCCGATTTGGAAGTAAACGAGCTCGCCGACAGATCGGGCTGTGATCGGGAAGAAATCTGCGGGTGCTCGGCGCTCGGCGCTCGCCGCTCTCTATGTGTGAACTAATGAACAACCCATCAACGAGGCTCGCGGACGCGTCGCCGACACCTCGCAGACGGAAATCCAACATTCAGCATGCTGAATATTCCAGAGCAGTCGGCCGACTCAACCCCACGTGTGGTCAGATGTAGTGACGAGCTGCAGCCAATGAGAGAGCATATCAGCATAAGCTGAATGCCTGTGTGTTCAGGAGCTCAGCAGAAACCTCTGTGATTGGTCAGAATGGGCATCGGTGCACTCGCTTCATTCTACGTTAGCACAGACATGAGAGTAGGCTATATTAACAGTGGAGCTAGAATTCTGTAACTATTAAAATTACCATACTGCTCATTCTGACCGTTCTCATATAAAACGCCATATTGTCACAAAATATTTACATTCAAAGCTATTATTGAGATATTAAAATTAAGCTTTGAATATCTGGCATCATATTTATTGACACCATTACCCTAAAAATATATATTTTTGTGGTAATACAGCCTATAAATATGTAGTTAAGATACTAAAACACTTAAAGGTCTTGGCTTTCATTTTCACTTTCAAACAGGAGCTATTCGGCACAGAATATGTTGTTTTGAAAGATATCTGAAGTAAACTGATGTTTTTGCCATCAGAAAGTTTTGTTTATGTTAGCAGGAAGTTGCCGGGCAAGAAAATGCACACATATTTAAAGTCACAGCGAAAAGTATCAGACATGCATGCAGTCATTTTGACCAATATGGTAATTTAAGGCAGAAATGCTCAGTTCTTTACTGTTTTGTAATAAAAAAAAAATAATAACAATGTCAGAAAGAAATACACTGATAGTTAGAAAACGACAGGGTGTTATAAATATGTTAAAATTAAAAACTCTCTATGTATCTATCCTATCGAACCTTGCAGATGAGTGATTAATCCGCTGATAAATCAGCTGATTTGATGATGATTTTAAATGCTTTCTCCAAAGCTTGAAACGCTGTCAGTGATGTCATCAGCACACAAGCAGCCAATAGTGTTTAGCTTTTTCTGACGACTCCTGTCTCAAAATTTCATTGGCTGTGGTTTGGTAGCTTGAATGAGCTGATGGGGAATGAGTTGTTGTCAGATCATGTAGTGTGTGACCCCCCTCTTGTGGATAGTTCACGGAGTGTTGCGTAGTGTGAACACCACAGAGATTAAAAGACACAAAGTCAAGTCATGTAGTGTAAACAGCACAGCGATCTGCTGATGTTTAAAATCCTGTAGTGTGAACTAGGCTTTAGTTGGTGGTACAAGATCTGCTATGTAGTTGACAATGGTCTACACCTCCTCCTACCCAAAACCCAACCATCACAGTAGCATGGGTGTTACCTTATTGGACGGTATACAATGTTCTCTGTGTAGTTGACAATCACCTACACCTCCCCCTACCCTAAACTCAACCATCACAGTAGCATGGCCTTTACATTAGTGGGTGTTACAAAGTCCGCTACGTAGTTGACGATCGCCTACACCTTCCCCTACCGTAAACCCAATCGTCACAGTAGCATGGGCAGTACAGGGTCTGCTACGTAGCTGACGATCACCTACGTCATCATGCTGTGGGCTGCAGAGAGGCCATCTTGGCTGTTTATAAAAATAAAATCCTTTGAATATTTTTTCCAGACATATTTAACTGCTAGATGTTAGGCAGATAGCATTTCTATGTTCCTTCTTAATGCCAACTGTGTAAAAAAATATATAAAAATGCTCATGAAAAACCGCTGTTTGTTTACCTTCAAGCTTTGTTTCAGCTCTGCTTCAATTGCTTGACGTGTGAAGGTGTGCTCCAGTGAGCAACAGCCCAAACATATTTTGTACATCTCGACATGCGAGACTGTCTCTCCATATGGTTTCATTGAAGTTGTTCAAAATATATCCATCCACAGAATTTGTAATGTGGTAAAATGTGTAAACATTAAGCTGCGGTTCACGCTCCTGCCTTTGGATGTCTCTGGGACAAAAGGAGCTCTAAAGAAAAGTGAAACTATCAACAAAAGTATAACCCCTTCTATGTTTACAATTACAAGTGCATCTGTTTAGAGGTCATTCCTGGTTAATGATGTCAGAATTTACCAGTATTTTAGAATGAATGTGTGAACGGTCTTTTCTGAAAAAATTACGGAACGTTCTTGCCGATGTGAACAGCGCTTTTTTGAATTTACCGGTAAAATCGTTACTGGTATCACTGTGTGAAAGGGGCTAAAGACTGAATCCATGCTGCTTAAAAAGTGCTGCAGCATTTAAGGTGGCACATAACAAAACTATGATGAATAGAATTACATTGTGCACATGGGTGTATAAAAATAGAAATAGTTGCCTTTATGGTTATTGTTCTTTATTTGAACAGATGATTATTATGCCGAACTGTTAAACTGGTCAATTTTATCATTAATGTACACACATTATGTATAAGTTTAAAAAATGCTGTATTGCATGCTTTCCATTTATCAAATCCTTAAAAAAAACATATTACAGTACAAACACATATATTGTATAAAATGTACATAAAATATACATATATTGTATACAACTATTAATGTGTAATTGCTATGGATTGCTCAATCCAGGCAAATTAAAGTACCTTTTTTGTTTCACTTTCAGGTGATGGAAAAAATAGGCAAAGCCCAAGTGAGGAAACACACGAAAGAAATTCAATAGAACCAGAGGCCCCTCACAGCCCTGGGCCCCGTTTACGGCCCCCAAGTCCAACCAGACACCCAAATGCAGTTGTGAGCAAAGAACAGATGTGTAAGTGATGGTTAACTGGTTATACTGTGCAGGATCATTCTAAAAAATACAATTGTTGTTGCTTTTTCATCTCAAATATATATATATATATATATATATATATATATATATATATATATATATATATATATATATATATATATATATATATATATATATATATATGTATATATACATTTTCCAAGAACATTCTGTTCTGTTTAACTCAGATTGTTTTGATGGTCACCATGCATGGATTTGTCAATACGTTGTCTCCTTTTTCAAACGTACATTTAATGTTACAAGTCACTTTGTGCAGTAGGGAGTTTTTTTTTTTCTTCTCATAATGGTGATCTCCCTGCTGAGTGTGTTTGCTTTAGGGACGATGAATACTTGTGGGTTTTAAATTGCTTCCTTTGCTGAAAGGGGGTTTGGACTGAAAACTGAGATCTCCTGCTGCTGGCCACCATGAGCTCCTGCTGGAATTCCACAGCTTGCTTTTACAAAACTGCAGGAACAGAGCTATGCGTTTCTGCAGCCCCGCTAAACTATACAGCCTGTCTAAACATAAATGAACCACCTGTGTTTCTTCTTTGCTTTGTTGTGCAGCCCAGACTGTGACATGTGACACAAAGCTAAGAGACCAGTGTAAAGGCACCACATGCAATAGGTGAGATAACGTTTTTCTTTTAAATAAACATGCCATAAAAGCCTTTTTTCATGATATGTATAATTTCTGGCTACTATTTGTATTTACTATAAGGGAATTCACACTGTAAGTTTCAAATAGAATGCATTTTGAATGGAAAAAGGTACACCTTACTTATACCGGGTTGGACCCCCTTTTGCCTTCAGAACTGCCTTAATCCTTCCTGGCATAGATTCAACAAGGTACTGGAAATATTCTTCTCAGAATTTGGTCCATATTGACATGATAGCATCGCACAGCTGCTCCAGATTGTTGATGCCAGATTTCAAAGGAGAATGGCCAGACTGGTTTGCGTTGATAGAAAGGCAACAGTAACTCAAATAACCACTTGTTGCATCCGAGATACGCAGAAGAGCATCTCTGAACGCACAACACGTCAAAACTTGAGGTGGATGGGCTACAGCAGCAGAAGACCACACCGGGTGCCACTCCTGTCAGCTAAGAACAGGAAACTGAGGCTACAATTTGCACAGGCTCACCAATATTGGACAACAGAAGATTGGGTAAATGTTGCCTGGTCTGATGAGTCTCGATTTCTGCTGCAGTCTTCGGATGGTAGGGTCAGAATTTGGCATCAACAACATAAAAACATGGATCAATCCTGCCTTATATCAAATATTCAGGCTGGTGGTGGTGTTGTAATGGTGTGGGGGATATTTTCCTGGCAAACTTTGGACCCATGGATGTCATTGGATGTCATAAACTGCAAATCATCTCTGACTGGTTTCTTGAACTTGACAATTAGTACTCAAATAGCCTCCACAGTCACTAGAACTCAATCCAATAGAGCACCTTTTGAATGTGGTGGAACATGAGATTCACATTATGGATGTGCAGCCGATGAATCTGCAGCAACTGTGTGATGCTGTCATGTATTTGAACTTAAAGAATTAAGGCAGTTCTGAAGGCAAAAGGGGGTCCAACCTGGTGTAAGGTGTACCTAATAAAGTGTATTTACTATGTAGACATGAAAACGTGTACTTTAGTTTACTGTATATATACAGTTTTACTGTGTGTTTTAAACAATCCTCTCAAATGTCAATGCTGTCCATACACCTTGATCTCTTCAGGCATGCTATGTGCAGCATGCCGTATCAGGTGTCAACATTTTGTCAGTGATTTTCACCTCTAGAGGTCGCTCTCACCATAGATACATTGGCTGTATAATGACAACAGACCCCTCTCAGCCCCTCCAGTAACAGATGCAACCCGGACAAACTATCGGTAGGGATTTTGGCCGATTAAAAAACAATACATAAGCTGATGTCACATAAACAAAAACAGGCCAGTAGAATGGACAAAAATAAAATGCAGGGTCTGGAGATCTTTTAAAAGTTAATCAGCAGGGTGTCTAAAATGTTTGATGATACTAACTAGACGGTTTACTGATAATGTACCTAATGGAGGTTCACTATCTTGCCAAAGGTTTTAGAACACCCCATCAAATCATTGAATGCAGGTGTTCCAGTTGCTAGATTGGCCACAGGTGTATTCAATCTAGCACCTTGGCATGTAGGCAGCTTGTACAAATATTTGTGAAAGAATGGATTGGTCTCATGAGCACAGTGAATTTAAGTGTGGTGCCATGAGACTGCAAGTTGCCAAGAATGCAATAAGTGCATTTGTGACATTTTTCTGTCTTCTAGATATAGGTCAACTGTGGTATTAAAACAAAATTTAAGTAATTGGAAACAACAGCTACAGAACAGTAGCTGCATCCAGGCCTTATGTAGAGTATAATGAAAAGTATCACATGCAGTCACTGTAGACAGATATTCCCTATTCATGACGAATCATGTTCCCATCTGGCAATCTGATGGACGTGTTTTGGTTTGGTGGTGGCTAAACTAGGATAACCATATTTGCCTGACTGCATCATGCCAAATGTAAAGTTTGGTGGAGTGGGAATTATGGTACAGGGTTGTTTTTGATGGGTTAGGTTTAGCCCCTTAGTTCCAGTCAAAGGACGTCTTAATATTTTAACATACCATGACATTTTTAGACAATTTCATGCTCTCAACTTTGTGGGAAAGTTGTGAATGGCTCAATCTTGTTTCAACATGGCTACACACCAGTGCACAAATCAAGGTCCATAAAGACTGGGATGACTGCATTTAATGTGAAGGAATTTAACTGGCCTGCACAGAGTCCTGAGCTCAACCCGACAGAACCCCATTGGTATGAATTAGAATGGAGACTACGATTCCTTCTGGTCCAACATCAGTGCCTGACTTCACAAATGAGCTTTAGAAGACTATTCAAAATTTTCCATGAAAACACACTCCTAAGCCTTATAGTAAACTTTTCCAGAAGGGTTAAAACTGTTATAGCTGCAAACCGAGGACCAACTCCATTTTAAACCCTAGGGATTAAGATTTTTTTATCTTAATCATGCCACAATGTCATTAAAGTTCATGTGTTTTACATTATAAAATTACATTTACAAAGTAACTTATAGTCTAAAGGGAATCATCAAAATGAAGCATTGCCATTGTTTTTCCTTTTTGAAATTACTCTCTCCAGTTTTCACAGTTGAACTTTGCAAATATCTTCTTTTTTTTCTTTAAAGGTACGAGTGTCCGGCTGGTTGTTTGGACAGCATGGTGAAAGTGGTTGGAACTGTGTATTATGACATGGTAAACATGGCAACATTTAAACATTTTTTTTAAGTGTATAATGTGATGTGTAGTCTCAACGCTTAATGCAAACAATATCTTTGCCCTCAGCAATCCAGTATTTGCCGGGCAGGCATTCATTACGGTGTCATTGACAATGATGGAGGCTGGGTGGATGTCACAAGACAGGGCAGAAAAGACTTCTTTATTAAATCATATAAAAATGGACTTCAGTCCCATGGGTGAGCAATCTGTTCAAGATTGACCTTGATGTGCATCAGACATAACTCTGTCTAACATTATATATTTTACATTACACAGAAAGTACCAGAGTGCAAATGCCTTCACAGTATCAAAAGTTACGGGTACGTTTTCTAATGAAACATCTTATGATGTGTGGTTCTATATAATACATGTTTTAAAATTAAAATTGGGGTACTATGTTCTGCTCAGCTTCATTTGTGTGCTTGGTATCAATCTTTGTATTTGACAACAATATACACCTACTTTAATTTGAAATAATTGAATACATAACCTTTACTGTTAATTTCATAATCTTTCTTTTATTCCAGTGAAAGTAATCACTTGTGACACTACTGTGTCAGTGCTGTGTCCTTACCAAAAGCCTGCAAGACACTGTCCAAGGTAAAACTCAATTTGCTGTCAGTGTTTAGTCTTAACCTAGTTTTTAAGTGTTATTTGCCAATTGAATTTGAAAGAACTGTTATCATTGTAAACCTTTCTGACATGTGTTGTCTTTCCACAAGGATTTACTGTCCTCGAAACTGCTTGGAAGAAAACTCCCAGCTTTCTCGAGTCATTGGCACCAGAATTTATTCAGATGTAAGCATTGTTCTGTTTTGTTTTTCCTTTCTAAATTTAAACTTAAAGGATTCGTTCATCGCAGAGTTTTACTTAATCTTCATGTTAGGTTTAATGTGATTTTGTTGGCCAGTAATCAGCACAATAACTAATAAGAATATATAATATCATTTGAGGTTAAATAAAGTGCGTTCAAGACAAAGCCCACTACCATGATTCCACAGCCAAAACAAAAGGCCAGAACTCATTGTTTTGTCAAAGAAAAGTAGTTTTGAATAATGTTTTACTTTCATATGCACGTACAATCAAAATATAAGAGTAGTCTATTTTATTTCAACTGACAAAATCATTTATTGTGCTGATACATTTCAGTTTCACTTTTTCATTTAATTAAGTCATTTGACCACAATGAGGCAGGACAGGTTTGCCAAATGTACTATTCTCAGTACGTGTTTGAGATGAGCATTGCAGACTTTGTGCAGAATAATGCTCGAAAGAAGGTTCACTATGCACAGTTTTAAAAGTGAAATGCCTATTAGATTCTTCAAAAGCTTTTTAAGAGTAGTTTAAATGTAAAACAAAATGCATTGTTGAAGAAAAAGAAATTGCTTTATTAATAACATCTCACATTGTAAAGAGTACACTGAGTAAACAGTGTAGAAATTACAACAAGTTTGAATATGTGCCTCTCACTTGTTAAGGGACCAAAAGTAATTGGACAGTATAATCAAATTTTCACTTTAATACTTGGTTGCAAATCCTTTATAGTCAATTGCAGCCTAGTCTGAAACACAGACATCACCATACGCTGGGTTTAATTTCTGGTGGTGCTCTGCCAGGCCTTTACAGCAACTGCCTTTAGTTCCTGCTTGTTCTTGGGGCATTTTCTTTTTTCAGTTTTGTCTTCAGAAAGTAAAATACATGCTCAATTGATTCAGGTCCATTGCATAACATGTAAATTATTTCCCTTAAACAACTCTGTAGTTGCTTTTGCTGTATGCTTTAAGTCATTCTCCTTCTGCACTGTAAAGCCCTGTCCAATGAATTTAGAAGCATTTGGCTTAATATGTGCAAAAAATAATACCTGAAACACTTCAGTATTCAGCCTGCTGCTTTTGTCAGCAGTTACACCATCAATAAATACAGGAGAAACACTTCCATTGACAGCCATACATGCCCACAAAATGTTACTACTACCACTGTGCTTCACTGCTTAGAATCACGAGCAGTTCCTTTCCTTCTCTATACTCATCTCTTCCCATCACTCTGGTAAAAGTTTATCTTAATCTCATCTGTCCAGAGGATGTTGTTCCAGCAGTGTGAAGGCATTTTTAGAACTCTAATCTGGCCTTCCTGTTTTTAAGGCTCACCAATAGTTTACATTTTGTGGTGAACCCTCTATTCACTCTGGTGTAGTCCTCTCTTGATTGTTGATGCTGACACACATACACCTACCTCCTGGAGAGTGTTCTTGATCTGGCCAATTGTTGTGAAAGGTGTTTTCTCCACAAGGGAAAGAATTCTTTGGTCATCCAACACAGTTGTTTTCTGTGGTATTCCAGGTCGTTTGGTGTTCCTGAGCTCACTGGTGCGTTTTTTCTTTTTAAGAATATTCCAAACAGTTGTTTTGGCCATGCCTAATGTTTTTGCCATCTCTCTGATGTGTTTGTTTAGCTTTTTTTAGCCTATCAATGGCTTGCTAGAGGGATTGCGACAGCTCTTTGGATCTCATCTTGAGATTTGACTCTAACAGATTCCAAATGCAAATAGCACACTTGAAATGAACTCTGGACCTTTCATCTGCTTATTGTAATTTGAATAATGAGGGAATAACACACACCTGGCCATGGAACAGCTTAGAAGCCAATTGTCCAATTACTTTTGGTCCCTTAACAAGTGAGAGGCACATATGCAAACTGTTGTAATTCTTACAATGTTCACCTGATTTGGATGTAAATACACTCAAATTAAAGCTGACAGTCTGCAGTTTAAACACATCTTGTTCATTTTAAATCCATTGTGTTTGTGTATAGAGCCAAAAGTATTAGAATTGTGTCTATGTCCCAATATTTATGGACCAAACTGTATGTATACTGCCATACATGAATACATATAAGACATTATAGTTCAAATAATTGAACATATAGTTGGAAATTGGTTGGAAAAAAAGTAAATGGCAATATTTGCAGTGAGTTTCACATATGACTTATATATGTGCAATTCAAATATAATATAAATTGAATTTCATGTATGTAATTTGCATAAATTGCCATATATGCCATATAACAAGCCCATTTAAGAAAAAATAAATATAAAAATTAATATTTCCCTATTTTTCTGCATTCATTTTCAGAAATCTAGTATATGCAGGTCTGCAATCCATGCTGGTGTTGTAAGCAATGAGTCAGGTGGTTACATAGATGTGATGCCCACAGACAACAGGAAGCTGTACACTTCTTCATACCAGAATGGCATAGTCTCAGAAAGGTAGGCTTTATCCCCAAACTGGCTCATGTGCACACGGTGGAAGGCAGAGTAAGGGGCGGCCTGTCTCTCCCTAAGCTTTTAAAATCACAGGCCTTTTACTAAGAAAGCTGATTAGGGTAGAGCCGTACCAGTGGTTCTACTCCAAGCATGGTAGAGTAAACTTTGTTAGTCACTCAGAATGTATGCTCAATAATGATGCACACAATTAGCTTGAATTATTGTAGTTTACCATTGTGTACAAGAATGAAATGAACATAGCCGTCCCATCCACAGATTTGCCTCAATACTTCATACATTTAAACAAGCTTTCCACCAAATGTCAGTCATTATGAACACAGTTCTGTTTAAGGAAACTCTGCTTATTTAACTTCTTTATTCTCTCTTAGCCTACAGAACCCAGCGGGAGGAAAGGCATTCAGAGTATTCGCAGTTATTTGAGCATGTGCTGAAGTCACAGTCACTCATCAACCTGTTCTGTTGATTAGGCTGTAATACTGGCCATTAAGAGGCTTTTTTCACTCTAACCAGCCTGTATTTCCTTACACACAAATGTTGAATGAAGTAGGTATTTGCTGTATAGATGGAAACCCTTTCCAGTGCTGATTACCCATTTTATTGGTTGAAATGTATGTGATTAAGGGATGATTCAGGGAATGAGGTGTCTGTTTTGCAGAGAAAAAGCACTTAAGGATTTTTTATCTTGCCTTATTTTCATTTCAGAACTTTTGTAGTGTATCTATGATATATTTTAGTTTCATTACATGTTGGGGAAGTTCTCATTCATTTATAGTTTCGTTATTAATTTTTGTAACTGTATTTATTTTTTTATATATTGCTTTAAGGCAAGAAAAGACTGCTGATAAGGTTTTGTTAAAGTTTTTGCAGATTACTTTGATGATAATGAAGAATGTGGATAATCCTGCAGGGCAGGAGATTACATCTAAATTTCAAGAACATCAAAAAAAATTAAATAAACTTGTATGAAACGTCCACATTATTAAACACTGTAAATAGCTTGTCTTGAAAAGCTTGTCTATAGTATTAATAGGGTATATGCTGAATTGAAAATCTTTTCAGTAACCTGGGTCAAGCGCTTCCAGTTGCCAGTATGCCGTTACAAAATCAGCACGTTTAAAGGTGCTGTTGGTGATTGTGTTCAGAATAAGTTTTGTTGTGCTGGTTGAAAGTCTCTTCACATTCCAATAGTACTGTTTAAAGTAAATGATCTAAATGTATGTATGTGTATTTTTATATTCTAGGTGAGGCATAAGAATAAAAAATGTTCATCTAATTAAATATAGTCCGGCCAACGATTCCCATAGTTGTGATAGCTAAAACTGTCTCTTAGCAAATGTAGATTTGAACAACTGGGCACCTGCCGATGCGCGTTCACCTGCGCCGCGATCACATGAACACGAGTGACAGCGCTAAAAACAAATGCTCAACCAAAACTTTGTAAAATCCTGAATCAATATTGGAATTACTTTTGCATGCTGGATGAAGGACAATGCCATGGCTGAAGTATTTCTTTTAGACAGGTAATGTTAAGTTTTTAAAATATTTTATTCACGCAAAGCTTATGGAGATGTTGTTACGAATGGCTGATTTGCATGGTGGTGTTGTTCAGCCACTGAAATCTCTAGGAAAACGATTGATGTGACTATTTTCAGCTTCATAAGGGACCATTTACAGCATCGCCTAGCCTGTTTTACTGAGGTGAAGTTGGTTTTATCTTCATATTGGTTCATTTTTGAACATTGACAACCTGTGATGCGCTCCGTATATTATTAACCATGCTACTTTGAATATCCGGTCAAAAATAGCATGTAAGTATGGCTTAGTAAGTGTAATCCATGTAGCCCGCCAGCCAACCACAAAGCATACTGTAGTCGCTTTAGAACAAATTGTGTGAGAGAGTGAGACTGATGAGTGAGACTCATAAGAGAGTTATGACAAGTTTAGCTTGCTAACTACACAACTGAAAACTTGCTAGATATAATACGGTTTTTCATTCAGAATTGTTTTATTATTAAGTACTATACCGTTTTTTTTACTGGCGAATGACATGATCTAGTGGGTCTCTGTTATCTCTGTTATTTGAAATATATTATGCTAACCAGTTAGCATTTAGGCAGATCTTCTACTGCACATTTAAGGTCTGTTTTCATTAAAAATGAACAATCTCTACTGCCTGATTGATATACGATATAAAGTGGGTTTCAGAATGTACAAGAAGCACTGCATTTAATTACATTTTTCCGCATTATGTCTTTAAAATATGAACATTTATTTTACCCCAAATATTTTCAATGAAGTTTCTACGCTAGCCTGCTAAAATAGGTTCCTAAGAATGAATAATTTTTAGTAGTCAATTGTCACCCACTGTCTAAAAGTGCCCTTTATGCTATTTTAAAGGTTTTCTACTGTATTAGTAAACACTTTTACATTTACATTCATCCAGTTCAAAAAAAACTTTCATTTTCTTATAATAGACATTGAATCACCTTCTTTATACATGTCATTTTACAAAGTTCCTTCAAGGAACTAAAAGAGTCTTCTATGCTCTGATTACCCTCATTACCATATCTGAATTTCAGCTCCAGAGGCTTCCTTTTTTTGCAATGATATGAACAGTAATGATGGTGTCGATTTAAGCGTATCAGAGCCTGAGTCTTCATCTTTTAGCAATGCATAAAAAGTGGATTTACTTTTGCAGTAAATGAAAGAGCATCTTCTGGACATGTCGGAAATGTAAGCCAGACTTTTTCAGGCCTCAAGTATAAATAATCACAAGAAGCCAAAAGCTGGTATTACTTTAATTTGGAACAAACCTAAATTTTACCAAGCAGATATAAACATTTAAAAATTATAATATTTAGAGAAATAAAAACATAACAGTGGCTCTTTAAGGTGCAGTTGCAAAATTTCAGGAAAATGAAATCACTGTTTCATTTTAGAGGCTGCATCCTCCGAAGGATGCATTAGAAATGCTCTGCGTCATCGTGTCGCAACTAAAAAACAAAATTGAAGGCTCCTTTAAAAGCAGCCTTTAAATGCATCCTTTTGTGATCCTTCATAACCTCAAATGTTCCAAGATCCGCGCTGATACGGCAGGACATTTTTAAAAGTAAACTCTGATTTAAATGTATGAATTAGGTTTATTATGTAAACACATGTTAAATAAACAAAAAGAGTATGACATGTCTTACGAATAAGTGATTTTATAGACAGTTTACATGCTCATTTGTACATGTATGGATCAAAGGAAACATATATCCAGCTTTTATAAACCTTGTTTTGCCTTCAGATCGCTTAAAATTTGTTATAAAATCACTTTTAAAAAAATTAATTACTGCTTATTAACAGCAGCTGTTACAGTTGCCTGGTGACGATATCCATCCTCTGTGGGCTAGATCATCTCATTTCAAAACATTTGGTTCAGCTTGTGTGGACTTCGAAGGACTCACCTTTGAAGTCTGCATCCTTTGGAGGATGCAGCCTCTGAAATGAGACACAGCTTTAGTAACACCCCCTGGCAGGCAATTTTAGACTTGTTGTCGGTTCGCTTGGTTTGTTTGGTCTAGATCCAAAAATAAAAAGAGACATTTAGCATTTTCACAGCTAAAAAATCTCTGTTCTGCTACAATATTAAAATATGTTCCTAGTTCATTTGCTTTTACGAGGCAAGATTTCTATATGGAGCAGAATTTGTCATGTACAGTCATCTCATCAGAGCACACCTGTTCCTGGATTCC
Organism: Danio rerio; assembly: GCF_052040795.2. Taxonomy (NCBI): domain Eukaryota; kingdom Metazoa; phylum Chordata; class Actinopteri; order Cypriniformes; family Danionidae; genus Danio; species Danio rerio. The sequence goes on from NC_141044.1 coordinate 16,713,672, forward strand.
ACTCACATCAGTCATTCATCACAATTAATGGGCAGCACCTCTATGCACTTTTGGTGGCTTTCTCTGCAGCTGACATTACATTGTTTATCATTTTGAATGTTTTTGGGACCAAATTTTTTTGTTGTTAGGCTTTTCACATCGTTTTTGCTCCAGAATAACTTGCAAATCATTCAAAGGCATTGGTAAAACAAACTTTACTATATTTATTCAGTGTACGTAATAACTCACATATAGAAGCTACATTATAAATCATATATTGTGATAAAGCCTGGTTTGTAGGTCCTCATTCACATGATCTGGACCAGAATTAGTTTGTGACTGTGATTGGCCGTGAAGGTCATCAGTTCATCGCTGTTCACTAAGTGCAAACACAGATACACGGACATTGGAGCATTTTAAAGCCGCAAAGATCAGTCAAGTCATCAGCAGATCGCTTGTCTGTGTTTGCACTCGTTAAACATCGGTGAAGTGCAGTGAACTGATGACCTTCACGGCCAATCACATGCATCTGTGTTGAGCACTGGTGAATACCATGGCAAATTAGTGCTGCTTAGGAACACACTTAACAGCACTTAAATGTTAGCGGGAAATTTGTAGTTCCCTTTCGGGTGGGGAACTCCAATGCTATTAGTGGATTTGAATTTAGAAATCCACGAATGGGAGGATTCGGTTCAGAAGCCGCTTGTCTAAAAGAGTATTGAACGGGCCAATGAATGCCAATGAATTGGCAGCGTAAGCTTGCGCAGGTGTGCTTCATTGCCAATTAACCCAGTATATAAGCACACGTGGAGCAAGCAGACGCCATCCTTTTTGCTTCAGAGACTTTCTGATCGAATCAATGAGGGTTCCTCCTGCTGTGCTCCAGCGATTCCGAGCGAATGAGAGCATTCTCCCGGTCCAGAGTGTGTACATGCAGTGGCAGACGGTCGAGCTGGGTTTTTCCCTTGCCTGGCGTTCTTTGGGTCCTGTCCTCCAGAGCGGTGCGTATAAAGTTGCAAACTTCACAAAGAGAGCAACACAGTCGTGCAGCACATCCTTTTCCGGATGGTGCTCCAACTGTGCATTTCTGGATAAGGTGGTTTTCTGTCCTCGGATGATAGGCTCCAGCATGTTAATGCGCTGATCGTGGGCAGTTCATGTCGTCATTGCGATGCCATGACTGTTGCGCAGTAAAGATCGTGGCTAGCCTTTGCAAAAGGGCAAACCACCCCAGTTGTCCCCTGCTCTGCAGCGGCCACTCGGGAAGATCTGAGGGTTTCAGCGAGAAATAATCCATCACCCACGGGCCCGCAGGCCTCTCCCTCCTCCAAGCACTCCATCCAAGCTTCGGGCAGGGGAAGCGATCCGTCTAACAGATGGTAGCCCTTACGCTCGATGACACCGGAGACCAGACGTCCACCGCGGCATCCGAGGGTGGGCTTTTATTGTCCGATGATGATCCAGACCCGCTCGCCCCCTCCGGGCAGGTGAGCGCTGTCAAAACGCATCCTGAAACGGTCATGTTAGCCGTGCTTTCCCGGGCTGCTTCGGCCATGGGTTGGAGATGGTTTATCCCCCAGCTCCGCGGCCGGACTGACTAGAGGGGCGACCCCTTCTTTCCGGAGGTGCACAGTAGGCTCACGCGGTCTTGAAGGGCACTATTTTCTGCTAGTGCTGCGTGTCCCTCCACCCTCACCACTTGACGGTGGAACGGCCAGGGGGCATGTGGCGATTCCTCAGGTTGAGTGCGCTTATGAGCTTCGCACTGCAGCTGACTAAGCTTTTCGGACTACTAAGTCCGCTGCGTGTGCGTTGGGGAGGACGATGTTCACCCTAGTGGTCCAGGAGCGCCACCCCTGGCTAAAACTTGGCTGATATGCGTAAAGTCGACAAAGTCCGCTTTCTTGACTCCCCCATATCCCAAGCTGGCCTGTTCGGCGACACCATCTGTGAATTTACCCAGGAATTCGAGGCGGTAAGAGAGCAGTCTGATGGGTGATGTCACCTTCGGCGGGGCCATAAGCCTGCTCTGCCCGCTGTACCATCCATATCTGTTCCTCGCCGAAGGCGCCCGCCTATGAGAGCTGCACCGCACCCGCGCACGCCTCTGGCGAAGCGGGCGCGTCGAGCACCTCGGAAGCAGGCAGCCCCCTGCCCAGAACGCCGCTAAGTCCGGCAACAGACCGCGAAGCGTCCCTGGGACAGGTCATCTGGAGAAAAGGGAACTTGCTCTTTCCTCGCTGGAGGGCGGAGCCCCATTTCCAACGGCACTTTTTACTGCCATGAAAACATCTATGAAAGAGCATTTTTCCACTTCCCCGGATGTGACAGCCTGAAATCTGCCAGTTTGAGACACTGTGCTCTCTAGCTCGTAGGTTCGGTGCACTCCATCAGTGGCCCCTTCTCCGGAGTCAGGGTGCGGAGACAGAGCAGATTGCTCTCCTCCAGCTCTTCCGTGGGACCCTCGTGCTTCCCAGATCAGCACACCCACTCCACAGTACGTCAGCAATTGTATCGATGACTCCATTAGCGAGAGCTGTGCCTGCCTGGTTAGCGCGGGCCAGCCCCTCGCGGTGGCTTATTCGCGAAGCGGCCTCCCAAGTTCACGGGTGTGTATTCACCAGGGTCAGCCCCCTGTTCGCCCCTGTCTTGTGAGAGGAGATTGCTGTCCTCCTGGCAAAGGATGCAATCAAGCCGCTCCCTCCTCGCTAGCGACTCCCATTCTGAACGGCTGCACAAGCTGCCGTTCAGAATGCTCACGCAGAAGCGCATCCTCCGGTGCGTTCGTCCTCTGGGTTGGTCTGCAGCATTAGATCTGATGGACGCGTATTTCCGTGTCTCCACTTTTTGCGGTTTGTGTTTAAAGGTCTAGCGTGGCAATGCAAGATCCTCCCCTTAGGGCTCTCTCTGTCTCAGCGGGTCTTCACCAAACTCGCGGAGGGTGCCTTAGCGCCCCTTCGGCTCGCGGGCATCCGCATACTCAATTATCTCGACGACTGGCTGATTTTAGCCCACTCGCGGGAGCAATTGATTATGCACAGAGACAAGGTGCTCTGGCACCTCCGCCTATTGGGGTTGCAGGTCAACCGAGAAAAGAGCAAACTCGTTCCTGTGCAGAGGAGCTCTTTTCTCAGGATGGAGCTGGACTCGGTCACCATGGTAGCACGCCTTTCCGGACAGCGCGCTCGCCTGTTGCTGAACTGTCTGAGAGAGCTCTACAGCGAAATTGTGGTCCCACTGAAATACTTTCAGAGGCTCCTGGGGCATATGGCATCCGCAGCAGCAGCCGTCACGCCTCTCGGACTACTCCATATGAGACCACTTCAGCACTGGCTTCGCAATCGAGTCCCATGCGGGCACACACCTAGTCTCTGTTACTGCGCTGTGTCGCTGCGCCCTCAGCCCTTGGAATGACCCCTCGTTCCTGCAGGCCGGTGGGCCTCTGCGACAGGCGTCCAGTCATGTTGTTGTTCAACAGATGCTTCCAACACAGGCTGGGGGGCCGTGTGTTGCGGGCATGCAGCTGCGGGCCTATGGAAGGGTGCCCAGCTGCATTGGCATATTGACAGTATAGTGGTGGCAGCGTATATTAACCATATGGGGGGTATGTGTTCTCGCCGCATGTCTCAGCTCGCCCGCCGTCTGCTCCTCTGGAGTTACCCGTGGCTGAAATCACTGCTCGCCATTCATATTCCAGGTATGCTCAACTGTGCAGCCGATGTGCTCTCACGGCAGCAAATACACTCTGGAGAATGGAGACTCCACCCCGAGTCTGTCCAGCTGATATAAGCGATTTGGGGAGGCCCATATCGATCTGTTTGCTTCCTCCGAGAACGCTCATTGCCAGTTGTTCTTTTCCCTGACCAGGGGCTCTCTCGGCACGGATGCACTGGCCCACAGCTGGCCTCGGGGCATGCGCAAGTATGCCTTTCCCCTAGTGAGATTGCTTGCGCAGTTACTGTGCAAGGTCAGGGAGGACGAGGAGCAGGTGTTGCTAGTTGCGCCCCTCTGGCCCAACCGGACCTGGATATCAGAGCTCTACCTCCTTGCGTAGGCCCTCCCCTGGTGGATCCCTTTGAGAGAGGACCTACTCTCTCAGGGACAGGGCACCATCTGGCACCCTCTCCCCAATCTCTGGAACCTCCACGTGTGGTCCCTAGACGCGAGGAAGACTTAGGTAACCTACCGACTGCGGTGGTTGATACCATCACTCAGGCTAGAGCCCCCTCCACGAGGCGCGCCTACGGCATGAAGTGGAGTATATTCACTGAATGGTGTGTCTCTCGCAGAGAAGACCCCCGAACCTGCCAGATCAGTGTTGTGCTCTCTTTCCTTAGAGAAGCTAGAGAGCAGGCTGTCGCCCTCCACTCTCAAGGTTTATGTGGCTGCCATCTCCGCTCATCATGTCACGGTAGCTGGCGGCACCGTGGGAAAGCACAACTTCATCATCCGGTTCCGGTCGTCCTCGTATGCCCTCTTGGGATCTCGCCCTCGTTCTCACGAGCTTGCGCACAGATCTCTTTGAGCCACTCAAATCAGTATCCTTAAGATTTCTGTCCCTGTAGACAGCTCTGCTGGTCGCGTTGGCCTCCATTAAGAGGGTCGGGGACCTGGAGGCATTTTCGGTCAGTGACTTGTGCCTGGAATTTGGGCCGGATTATTCTCACGTTATCCTGAGACCCCGCCCGGGTTATGTGCCCAAGGTTCCTACCACTCCCTTCAGAGACCAGGTTGTAAACCTGCAAGCGCCGCCCCCGGAGGAGGCAGACCCAGCCCTTTCCTTACTCTGTCCAGTTTGTGCTCTGCGCATCTATGTGGACCGTACTCAGTACTTTAGATCATCTGAGCAGCTCTTTGTCTGTTATGGCGGTCAGCAGCAGGGAAGTACTGTATCGAAACAAAGATTATCCCACTGGATTGTGGAGGCCATTCATTTGCTTATTTGAGCAGAGGTGAGCTGTGTCCCCTGGGAGTGCGTGCGCACTCCACTCGGAGAGTTGCATCCTCTCGGGCGCGTGCACGCGGCGCCTCTCTAACAGACATCTGTAGAGCTGCGGGCTGGGCGACACCCATCACATTTGCTAGGTTTTACGATCTGCGAGTGGAGCCGGTTTCCTCAAGGGTATTATGTAATCCTTTGGTGATTGAGGAAACAACTCGGTAGGGTGTTGTAACACGCTTGCGGTGCCATTTTTTCCCTAACACGGAGAGATGTGTACCTGCTTATTTGTCAGTAAGGTCCCCGTCAGGTGAGCCCTGTAGATTCCTCCATGGCCCCCAGCACTGACTCAGCGGAGGAGTCACTTGCTGGCCCACTACGTTGTAGGTCTGCCCGTTGGTCAGCCCATGTTTTGGGTATAGGTGTCTGCTATACGTGATCCCCACTAGGCGATTCCATATGCTTATTCCGCCACAGTTCAGTCCCCCCTCTTGGGTGGACCCGTGTCTTCGCAATCCGCTAACCACCTTCTTATGCGCACTCCCCCTTCTTAGGGCTAGTCCATATGTATTGCCATCTTATGTCCCCCATTGGGTGCGGATGGTCTCCGCAGCATCCTCCCTATCGGGATTGCATGCTTTCCAACGTACTGTCGTAATTCCTAGAATTATCTAGATGCTAGCGACTGCCAAAAAATATAGCCAATCCGTAAAACTTCCTTTGAAGTGGGATAAGTTAGGGCCAGGGACACGTTGGAGGACCGCGCCTCCCATGAGGTGGGTGTGTCACGCTCGCTTGACTATCCTCTCATCGGAGGCGTTGGTAAGGTGCAGTCATTATGGCAATTTCCATAGTTCTCCCATTCGTGGATTTCTAAATTCAAATCCATTAATAGCATTGGAGTTCCCCACCCAAAGGGGAAGGCTCAAGTTACGGAATTAACCCTTCGTTCCCCGAGGAGGGGAACGGAAATGCTATTTTCCATCGCCATAATGACTGTCCCTTAACTGTTAACAAGTCTCTTTAGCTTAAAAGGATGGCGTCTGCTTGCTCCACGTGTGCGGAGCAAGCAGACAAGCGGCTTCTGAACCGAATCCTCCCATTCGTGGATTTCTAAATTCAAATCCACTAATAGCATTTCCGTTCCCCTCCTCGGGGAACCTGAGCGTTTTTGTTAAATTTCAGTACCGATTGGTGCCAAAATTTGTGAAAAGACAAATTTTATAAAAGAATAGGTTCATTAACTTGAGTTTGATAAATAGCATCTAAAACATGTGTTTGGGATCATCATTATATCATTGGGATCCTCATCAAATCATTATCTAACTAGTTCCATTTTCCTTAACTTCGCTGAAAATTAAGTCTGATTTCCCTTTTAATTTTCACTATGCATTCAGAATGGCCTTTCGGGTCATTCGGAAGGTGGTGAAATGATAAATGTGTGTCACTTTCTCTTCACTGATAAGATAAATAGCCAGGTACAGAACATTCCTCTATGACTCCAGACGATACTTCTGGGTTTCTTCTCACCACAGCCAATTTTAAGAGCTTTCACGGAGGTATTGCACAAGAACCAAGAATTTGCAAGTGTGAACACACCCTTAATTTTGCAAATGGTGCTTTTTCTGCATTAATTGGAATGATAGAAATAATTACAATTGAATTGAGATACAATAATCAACAAGGTAGCAATTGGCACTTTACAATTTTGGATAATGTATGCATGTATAATTGTACTGTACATATATTTGTGTGTTTTCTACCTCACATTTATTAAAATTTAAATTTAATAAAATCCAGTAATCCCACCCAATGTCTAAAAATATTGTGTGTTTACAGATAATAATGTGATTTTTATTGTTGTAATTATTTTCTGGAAAACCAGGACTGGCACAATGCATGGACCCAGAGAAACGATTGAGGCCATCTGTCTGTAATGAAAACCAGATGGAATAATTTTCAGTGTTTACTGCTCTCTCACCCCAAAAACAATTCCCTTGCGGATTATAGAGTCGTTTTATTGAGCGGCACAATTGCTCATTACTTTCATTCAGTCAGGTTGATGGATTCTGTAGATCTAATTTAGCTGAAGAATTGAATGTCTTCTTGGTAAGAAGGATGGGTAGATAACTACTAAACCAGGTGCTTCTTGTTGAGTATTAGACAGCTGCAGTATCATACACTCTATGCCTTATTTTAAATAACTTGTTTATTAGAAGTCCACTTTGTCAGTGCTGCCTGACTCTTTTCAGATGTGCCACAGTCACAGTCTGCTGTGCCATTGAAAGACATTATTTATGGCCAAAGTCCAAAACATCATTCTCTATCCAGCTTGTGTTCCACCTGAACGCCTGCGGTCCAGAAACAACTTAAGTGTAATTACTAGCCGGCACACTGACATCATAACAAAACAGAGTAATGCAGGGTGACTGCCTAACTAACATATGCTTATAATATAAAGTGCCACTAATGTAATCAAGACACAATTTCAACACCTTGATAAATAATTTTGCCAGTTTATTGGAGTTAGGTCCAACATACAACAGACTCATTCTGAAAATGTAGCCCTATATACGTTTCGGAAGATCGCAAATTATGTAGCCAGAAGTACGTATGGCTGCATTTTGTCTTTGAAGCAAACGCTAAAGCTGGATTTATACTTTTGCCTGGGGCCGCATCGCAAACTTCCACACAAAGTGGACTGGGCTTTTTTATTTGCTGCGTTCGCCATTGTGATGTTCTTTAAAACGACAGGGAGCGGTCAAAAGAAACCCACCGTCAAGTCAGACAGATAAACAGAAGTAGAAAGTTTCTGGAACTATATCATTAATATTGCTCAATATTTTTTTAACTGAATATTTTTATTTGTATAAATTATTTTAGTGATTTTTATAACCATTCAATATTTTTTTTAATTAAACTTTGATGGATCACTTGCTTTTGTTCATATCTCGGACAATTTAACTTATTATTATTTTTTTTAAAATAATATTGACAACAGAACATAGGTTGTTCTAAAAATATATTTTGAATTATGGCAAGAAAAAAAGCAACAACAAAAAAAGTACACTTCCTAAAAATATCTCCACTATTGCCGTGGCCTGTTTTAGCTTTTATCCCTCAGGTTTTTCCACCAATGTGGACAGCTTTCCCACTGTTACCAGTTTGTCCAGTGTCTCAACGCATACTTTGGCAGACTTGACACAGAGAAAGGTTGACTGCAACAACACGGTTTAAGTCTGGTGAAGAATGGTTCCAGAAAGCAGGTAAGACAAAAACAAAAGCCAAGAAATAAAATTAACAAGTAGATAACAGGGTGTGAATATGGCATGTCTACATATGACATGAATATGGCATATGGCGATATCTGTGCTTTCGAAAACACTATTTGTTGGGATTAGGGATGAAGGAGGGTGGGTCAGTTGATTGGTCAGTCAGTCAGTCTTTCAGTCAATCAACAGCGGCCTCTGGAGGATTTACGTTAGAAGAGCAGACACAAATAACACTGAGATCTAAAAAACATGCTTCTGGTGGATTCGCGAAAACAAAAACTGCAAAAAACTCCTAGGATCTATTTGGCGCTCTCCACAAATGTATAGAGATACATTTTCGGAATGATTCTGGGTTGGTTAGGTCGCTTTGGATGGAAGTTACTCCAAAGCAGAGTTTATGCAGTACTGAAAAACCTGGAAAAGTCATGACATTTCGAAAAGGCATTGTCTAGGCCTGGGAAAGTTTTGTAAAAACAAATAAACTCAAATTTTTTTGGAAAAGTCATGAAAATTTGTTTAGCAAATATCTGTGTACTTGAACATATTTGAGATGAATCTGAATTACTCTTGACACCTATTTTGATGTGTAAACTTCAAAAAAATAAAAAACTTAAAAAATCTAAAGCAATTTTAGCTTTGCCTCTCTTTCACTCACTTTAATCCTAATTCAAGATGTATTTAAGTGTCGTGTCCAGAAACAATATCTAACTGCAGAGGTAAGATACTGTGGGTGCAAAAGGCTAATTTGTACTAATCTCAAGTCTTGTGAAAACACAAGCCAACATAAAATTTTTAGACACTTTCTAAAAATTATTTTACAGAAATAAAAATAAACATAAACTACATGGATTGTCACATAATTTTGTATATGCTGTAATGAATTTATACATGCATTTTTTTTTCTTATTTACCACCTATACGTGAATATTCATGAATATCATGAATATTTATTTTAAAGTTTTGGAAAAGTCAAGGAATTTTAGTAGTAAAAATGTGTATGAACCCTGAAAAAGCAATATGTAGGAAATTTAGATAAGTGTTGCCACCGCTTTCTTAAAGCATAGTCAGCAATGTATATCTAGCTGGTTGTTCTCACAGAATAAAGCCTTACGGGCTCATCAGCAAAGACAAAAATCTTTATTCAGTAAAACCAATTTGCTTGATGTACATTATACCAGTTATTGCATACTTGCTACAAACGTAAACAATTAATTAGACACAATAATTTTATCTTTGTCAGTACAAGTCAAAATTTGTGATGATATTTACCTCATAATTTGATTGATGACTTATAACTACTGTATTAAACAAAGAGTTTATTATTTCCGTGTCCAAGGACACTGAAAAAAAGTTTGTCCTATAATGCAATGTTTTCTGCTTGTTCCTTTGTTTCTTTTCTTTCTTTTTTTCTTTTCTTGCACATTTTGTTATCTGACACATTTAGTTCAGTTCATAGAGCTCTCTCCGAATGAGCCAAGTTTTCAGTAAAACCAATGTCCTAGTTACAGTGTACCACAAAGGTCAGTGTTTGGTCCCTTTTATTTGTTATAAACAACCTCTTGGAAGATGTTCTTTATGCCATAGTCCAGTTTTGTGCATTAGTCTAATTCACATCTTTAGATGGAAACACAGCTAATATCTATATGCCTAAATGCATTGAATTGCTGCCATAAGATCTATGCAACACTGGCTCACTGTGAAAAGTTTACCCCATATACATTTCTGGAGAGCATAAATTATGTAGCCAGAGCTATGCATGGCTGAATTTCCTTTTAAAAGGAACTCTATGGGGCGGTATGACGCTGCCATCAGCTTCTGTTTCTTTTCGCGCTTTTCCGCTGTTACCAGTTTGCCCAGTAATTTGCCATGTACTTCACCAGACTTGAGACACAAAGAAGAGTTGACCACGACGATTGGGTTTTAAGTCTGACGAAGAATGATTCCAGAAAGCAGGTAAGACAAAAAATAAAAAAAACATAAAAATAAAATAAACAAGTAAATAACAGGGTAAGAATGTGGTAAGATCTAAAAATGGGGTAAAAATTAGGCAGTCTCGAGGGCTTTTCTTTTTCTGGATTGCTTTTGAAAACACTGTCGGTTGGGTTTAGGAAAGAGAGTCAGTCAGTCAGTCAGTCAGTGAGTAGGTCGACAGTAGCCTCTGGTGGATTTACGCAAGAACGTATCACGATCTCCAAAAATGTATATGGGGCACATTTCAATAACAAGCCTGGGTTGCGTTTACTGATTAGATATTTGTACATAAAAGGTAATAAGAATCTATATATTAAAAAAAACTGTAAGTTACAATGTAAGTTCAAACTAAAGGATGTGTGTTATAAAATAGGCTAGTTGACCAAATAGAGCATGCAGGACTGTCTTTGGAAAGCAGAAGTTCATGCAGGACAAATGAGGCCGGGTGTTCCCACAACTTTCCATCGACACACGTGCAGTGGTTGGCAGCGGCAGATTGAAGACTGAAGATGTTTGTGTGAGTGATGAAAGACAAACCTCAAGACTCATGTTTTTTTTGAGAGTCATTTGTAATAACAGTCACCATTAATAACATTTTAAGCTGTAGTGTGATCAACTGAACTGAGATCAGCATGTATTTTTCTCTTTCAGTTCTTTGGAACATCTTCAACAATCTTACTCATTCTTTTTTCTATTTACATGCTACATTTTCCTAAACCTTTGAAAGCGATTCAGTCTGGCAAGCTCAAGGTTGTTGACGATGAATTGAAATATTATGGTGACCAGAGGTAATGTCTGCCTTTCTACGCCCACCTTTTCCTTGGCATCAGAATTGAACTTACGGATGAAGGGAAACGCTAAAAATATGACTCTCAAATTGAATATATTTTGAGTGGAAGGAGCTTCTCTTGACCTGCCAAACAAGTCTTATAATTAGACCTATTTCAGACAGAAACCCAAAGCAAACATGAAACAGAGTTTTAAAATATTATTTAATTACAATCTAGGCTACCGAAACACAAACTCCAGATTGTTTCCGCACGTTTTGGATTAATGCAAACGTTCACATGAATAAGTGATTTAATTTATTACTTCTGACATGTTAACAGAACTTATAACGTCTCACTCTAAGTACAGTCAGCATCCTATTTGTTCAAATGAAAATAACAAGCCTGTTCCTTTTACAATTTACCACAGATTTCACACAAAGTAACCAGTCAGTCAAAATAGAAAAACAGCAAGTACAGAAAAGAGAGCAAAATGACAGCAATGAACAATTCGTACAGCTGATGAGGTGTTAGATGTGCTTAATTTTGAGTAAAAACAGAGTTCCCACTTTAAGCCAAATGTCAAATTCCCTTACTTTTCCATCACTTTTGCTATAATGAATAATTAAAAAAATTGTACAGTGATGGGTTAAGTAATGTTGTGTAATGATTCTGCGATCACTGAATTTAATGAAAAATCTGTTGCAAAATCAAACAAATAGTGCCAAATTAAGAGGTCAGAAATTTGTAAAATAAATTGGGCCAGCCTGGACAATGTTCACATTCCTTGTTTCATATTAAATTGGAAGGTGGTCTCCTGGTGTGTGATACTGTACCTTGAATTGTCATAGACAAAGCTGCTCTTTGGTGTGTGGCCTGTTTTAGATGAGTCATATGAAGGCTCATTCTGAAAATGTAGCCCTGCATACACTTTTGGAGATCCCGAATTATGTAGCCAGAAGTACACAAGCTGCATTTTGTCTTCAAAACAAAGCTAAGGTTAATCTGTGCTTTTTCAAATATTATCAGTTAGGTTTAGGGAAGGGGGTGGGTGGGGATATCGCTTGATTGGTTTGTTAGTCAGTCAATCAGTCAGTCTGTCAACAGATCCGTGAAAGAGCAGGTGCGAATAGCACTTGCGAGAGAAATTTGAGATCTAAAAAAAGCATACACCACTGCCTCTGGTGGATTTAGGAAAACAAAAACTGCACAAAAAAATTAATAAATAAAAAAAAGAAACTACCTCCTGGGACTTGTTTGGCACTATTTAGAAATGTATATAGAGGTAAGTTTTCAGAATAAGCCTGAGTTTAAATATTTTTCAGTCAAAGCCTGCTCTAACAAGTCTACTTTTCTTGTGTTCAAAATGTTAACATGAGTTTTCTAAAGCTTTTATTAGAGATATAGATATAGATTTTACCACAGTTATTGTTAAGAAGTAAAGAGTTTCTCTTGTTGTTTCTTTAAGTAATCCTTTTATATAAGTTCTTGAATATAGTTCTTGCATATAGTTTTTGAAGTAAAAACAAACAAAATAGCAAGAAATGGAAGAAATATTGCTCGATTTTAAGGGTCAACATAACCTGACTTATTTACATATATATATAAATATTTATATATATATATATATATATATATATATATATATATATATATATATATATATATATATATATATACATATATATATATATATATATATATATAAACAGGTAAAGCCTGGTGACTACATTTGATTGCATTTGATTTGAACATGTTATAAACACAGTACAAACAAAAACAAAACAAAAATTACTGATAATAAATAACTTGAAAAAAAATCCTAACTTTCAATCTCTGGAATAGACCCATAAAATTCTATGATATTACAGGAATCCACGACTCCTGTAAAGAAAACTGCTCTTGTTTCCACTTGAATGCAGTCATTTTGTGATGAGTGAACTTTTTCCTTTGAGCCATAGTTTTTGCATGATATTTTACTTAAATATACTTGAACTGGTTAAAATAATAAGTCTGCTATTATTATCTTTAAACAAGCAAAAATTTTTTTTTTTTTCCAATTTTCACCTTGGAAGTAATTGTAATTGCTGCCATACATTTTATTACACGCAAGCCAAAACTCCATCAACAAAAGCCCAAGGAAAACATTTGCTCATTTGAGTTACAATAAAACCAATGTGCCGTTTTCTTACAGGATGTCAGACTATAACCATAACAAGGTTTTGCTTCAGGTGTGAACCACATGTACGGTCTCTTAAAGCAAGCACACAAGAACATCTAATATCTGAATTCCTCACTCCAGAGATTCCCAGCTGCTGCTGTTTGCGAATTAATAATCAGATCCAAGGCAAGATTTATGATGAAAGTCTTGGTAAATGCATATAGTGTACTTTTCTCACATATTATTATTCTTATACTGCAGACCCCAACAGTTACTTTGTTGATTTTAAAAGACAATAAGTCCTGCTGTCTTACTGTTTTACTGAAGCAATGGCACATTAGTGAAAGGAGGAAGTAGCGTTAACTACAGGATCTGGCTCAGGCTTTAGAGCACTGTCTATTTTGGCCTTCCTTTGAGAAGGAATCTAGGTCAAATAGGATGATAGGAAGAATATTGTTATTTCATCTAATCAAATATAGAAGGAATCAAGCTGGAAATGATTGAATATATGAACTTATTTTCTAAAGGAAAGTATAGTTACGCATATTTGGTCATGTTATATTACAACAATCACTCAGAAAATCCCAAAATATCTTTTTTCTATACATATATGCACACACTATGTATTATGAGTGCCATGTCATGTTTTTATCGTTTCTTTTTTGTTGTTGTTATGTACAATTAATATTGTACATTATGTACTTGTCACGATCACCAGTGATCTAACCCCTATAGATCGTTGTAGAACATTTAATTTTATTCTAATTCTGCCACCATATGAACCACAACTCCCTTCAGGCACCACAAACACACACCTGTTCTGGTTCTTCATTGATTACACACACAGCTAATAGCTACACAAGACTGATTACATGGACCATATAAACAGCACACACACAAGGTGCATCCCATATCGCATACTCATGCACTATTCTACGCCATTTTGTATTATGAATAATGCTAGTAGTGCGTTCACACTGAAAACTCTAAATAAAAAGTGTACTGAAAATACCTGGATGATGCACTTATTCAACCGCTACAATGAAGTGTGGATTGATGGACACTTCACGCACTCAATGATTGCAGCTTTGCTCACGTAGCGGAAGGGGAGGAGTCAGGGGAGGACTGGGAATAGGGAGCACTGTGACATTTCCTGGTGGCCTGACGGTCAATTTGGCCAGCTGCCTAGCCCAACCCTTCCTTTACTTACTTATTACAACATGCGGCCTGAGCTACAATAACGTTTTCCCGGGTGAAAATGCTGTCCCAGTCCGCCCCTGTGCAGAGTTATTGATGTTGGATTTCAATGTTGTTTTTTTTATTTCTGCTTCATGAAAAAAACAAAAATGTTCCATTTAGAACAACACTACAAACATATACTATGTTGCTGAGTGTATAAGTGCATAATTACAAAGTGGATAAGAGCATAGTGTATAGTGTGCCATTTGGGATGCAGCTACAGACATTGCTGAGTTTTGTTTGGTTACCCTGCAACATTAAGAATCATTCTTTTAGTCTAGTCCGTGTCTGACCCTCACCTTGCCTTGTTCTCTCATTTAAGTTGTCTGCCACCTTTTTAGACCATTTACCTGTGACCTGACAACCAGGGCTTTACATTAACACCCGCCAACCCGCCAAATGCAGGTAGATTTCAGCTTTGGCGGGTAAGACTGCCGCTCCCACTAGCCACTTTGACAGGTTGGAAATCATTTTTACATTGTAGTTTTCTTAAAGCAGGGTTCGACAATAAGGATGGCCCAATATGTGTACAAATGTGATATTAGAATCGAGAAACAGCACGACTGAAAACAATAACTGTGTTAGCGCGAGACAAAGCAGGTAAATACCTTATGAGAGGATGATTACATGAAGCGTGAGCGCTCCAGTTTACTTGCACTTTTTTGTTTACTTGCGATCGGTTCTCTTTGAAAAAGACTAGACAACAAACAATGCTTGTGTACCCACAGTCCTGCTGCTTTTAAGAGCTCAAGATTAATATATATATATATATATATATATATATATATATATATATATATATATATATAGGTTACTACTAAGACATTTTTGGCATACTGATTCTATTTATAAAATAATGTCAGAAAATAAAAAATAGAGACTTGTTGTGTTTATTTCACTCTAGATACACTATAACTATACACAGTTTTGTCAAAACAGGTTCCAAAAGTTGATTTTGCATCATAGGTGCCCTTTAAATTTAGATATATAATTGAAAATATATAGTTAAAATAAATTAATTACTTAACGTAGTAAGTCTGTGTCATATAATATATGCAAAGGTCTGTTTATTTGGTTGACATGCATTATAGCAGCATGCAAGACGCATTACTGGTCACAAACTGTGGTGAGCAGAGTGAGTTTGTGCTACTCATCCACGTCACCACTGACCTTTCGCTGTTTATAAAATGGGTTTCATTTCGCTTCTTTTTCCATGTTCACACATGAGCAGTTGTCAGTACCCGAGGGGAGGTAAAAGAGTCGCTTTGTCTTGATGAAATGGCAGCAGAGGCCACACATGTCTCTGCCAAAACAAGCCGAGATTCAGAGCTCCACAAACTTCACCTGTTTTATATTAAACCTGTCAGATTAAATGAGTGAGCCGATAAACTGCTGCGAATACAGAGTGAGCCAAAATACACGCCTCTACCCCCTCACTGGCCCTATAGTTTCCAGCTGATCCTATGAACGTTTCGCTGGCAGTGACAGCTTGAGAAATAAATATCTGGTCTGAAGTCAGCAACAGTTGCTTGTTAATCAGTTCATTTCCTCTTCAGCTGAAAACTTGTACAGAAATAAACCATACCGGATAATACGAATTTAATGAAGTCTTACAATCACTTGTTGCATACATGAAAAATATATTCATGTATTAAGAAATAACACCCATTATATAATATATTACACTGTTTTCTGCAATCACAACTGTTGGTATTGTATACCACACACATATGAGTGTGGTATTGCTTTATGCAGTTCAATGGCAGAAGTGTATAAATAAAAAGAAAGATTAGCAGACAGTCTTGTTGTGTAAAGAATAAGTAAAAAAATTAAAAAAAACCTTCTTTTTAATTCAATAAATATCACTTTAGAACTTGTAAAAAAGTAATGCTGAGTTTCTTGAATGTAGTCAAGTTTAATTGATCAGCATAATACTGTGCCTATAAAGTAATCCCTATGTTAACAGTGTCCTGGAACGCCGCCAACTTTTCTGGGCTCTTAGGCATCTGAGATGGACCATCACACAGTAGAAACGTGTACTGATCAGGTATTTCAGGTATTTTTTAGGGAGAAATGGACGCCGTGTGCTGGTCCAAAGAAGAAAAGGATCATCCACACTGTTACTAGCAACAAGTCCAAAAGCCAGGGTCTGTCTTGGTATGGGGTTGTGTCAGTGCCCTTGGCAAAGGTAACTTGCACTTCTGTGATAGCGCCATTAATGTTGAAAAATACATAAAAGATTTTGAAATACAATTTGCTGTATTTTTGTAACGAATGAATTATTTGTAGCCTACCGTTGCAACTACCTGACCCGCATGGTCTTTGTTTTACCCATAACCCAATTATAAATAAATAAAGATAAGTTACACACAAATTACCACCTGTCAATTACTTTTTCCGCGGGACTCTGGCATGAATAGGTAGAGTGGTCTGGGCCGTAATGACGTCGACAAACTTGGTTGGTAAGAAAGGTGCACAAACAACAGGCACCATCCAACAGTATCTGAGGTTTTTGCTAAAATTTTAAAGTACAAGAGTGAAAGCGATAGATTGAAGCAGTGTACTGACACTGTCACACGTTACCTGATAGATTACTCTCACTGCCAGGGCTGGAGCTCAGACGAGCGCATGACAGTGTGTTTGTGTGTGTGTGTGTGTGTGTGTGTGTGTGTGTGTGTGTGTGTGTGGTCACGTGATGTGCGTTTGGACAGAGGGCTGTCCAGAAATGCAAGATGAAAGTGTGGATGTGGATCATTTTAGTTCTAAAATGCCATTTTAAAACCAAGCTGTATTAGAGTAAACGGGGTCTGAGTGTGTATTTTTCTCAAGCAGGTTTGCGGAGGGGGCGGGGCAAGGGATCGCGATGCAGGCTCAGCATCATGACATCTATTGGCCATCTACGATGGACGATGGCATCGTCTATCAACCCAACCCTAATGCCAACCATCAAGGACCTCAAGGACAACACACACAAAGAGATTATGCCAACTATAGAGGACTTCTAGAGGTATCCATGATCCTGGACCATGCCGTATCCTGCACAGATGCTGTGGCAGTCATGAAGGAGTGGAGATTATGAGACTGATTCCTGAAAGACCCCAGTAACAGGCGAGCCTCTGCATTGATTGATCCTGTGGGCCAGCCTGAACACCTACCAGTGACCTACTCACACCTGAAGTTCTCCACAATGGATCTCCAGCATTCTCCAGCCTCCAGTGCCTAGACTGCAGCTCTGCTCAAGAAGTTTGGCCAGAAGAGAAATGGTCGCACCTAACTGAGCCTGCTTTCTCTCAAAGTTTTTTTTTCTTTCCCTTTAATCAATTGGTCAGTTTTGTTGTTCGCCACTGGCCACTGCGCATCGATGTATTTGTTCTTCAGTGTTTGAACTCAGCAGTGAAAATTAAACCACACTGAACTGAACTAAACTAAAGTTCAACTCTCAAAACTGGACTGACACAGTTTCAATTTACTATAACTTCTATGTTAAGTTGCTTTGATAATCTACAATGTAAAAGGGCTACAGAAATAAAGATTAATTAAATTGAAATAAACTTGACTTTTTTAAGTGAAATGGTTTATTTGTATGTATATATAAACTGCATTTGTTTAAATCTTTTGTTTTTATATTTCTGTCATGACAACTCTTGAAGAGATTTAGTATAGTATACAGTACATCTGGAAAGTATTCATAGCACTTCACTTTTTCCACATTTGTTTATTGTTACAGCCTTATTCCAAAATGGATTAATTTATTTTCTCAACATTCAACACACAATATCCCATAATGACAATGTGAAAAAAGAGTTTTGCAAATTTATTGAAAATAGAAAACCTGAAAAATCACATGTAAATAAGTATGCACAGCCTTTGCTCAATACTTTGTTGTTGCACTTTTGGCAGCAATTTCAGCCTTAAATATTTTTTTAATAGATGCCACACGCTTGGCACACCTGTCTTTGGGAATTTTTGCTCATTCCTCTTTGCAGTCCCTCTCAAGTTCTATCAGGTTGGATGGGAAGCGACAGTGTACAACCATTTTCAGATCTCTCCAGAGGATGTTTAATTGGATTCAGATCTGGACTCTGGCTGGGCCACTCAAGGACATTCACAGAGTTGTTGTGAAGCCACTCTTCATTGAAATTTTGGCAGTGTGCTTTGCATCATTGTCCTGCTGGAATATGAACAGTCCGAGGACAAGAGTACTCTGAAGCAGGTTTTCATTCAGCATGTGTCTGTACATTTATACATTCATCTTTCCCTCTATCCTGACTAATCTTCCAGTTCCTGCTGATTAGAGACATCCTCCAGCATCATGCTGCCACCACCATGCTTCACTGTAGGGATGGTATTAGCCTTCTAATACGTAACGCCTGGCATTCACTCCAAAAAGTAAAATATTAGTCTCATTAGACCAGTGAATTTTTTTTCTTATCATCTGAGAATCCTTCAGATGCCTTTTGGCAAATTCCAGGCGTGAAGTGGCTTCCGTCTGGTCACTCTACCATACAGGCCTGATTGGGGGATTGCTGCACAGATGGTTGTCCTTCTGTGAGGTTCTCCTCTCTCCACAGAAGAACGGTGGAGCTCAAAAAGAGTGACCATCAGGTTATTGATCACCTCCCTGACTAAGTCCATTTTCTGACAATCGCTCAGCTTATATAGCGCCCAGCTCTAGGAAGAGTCCTGGTGGTTCCAAACATCCACTTAGGGATGATGGAGACCACTGAGCTCACTGGAACTTTAAGAGCAGCAGAAATTTTTCTGTAACCTACTCCAGCCTTGTGCCTCAAGACAATCCTGTCTCTAAGGTCTACAGACAATAACCTTGTCTTCATGCTTGGTTTGTGCTTTGGCATGCACTGTCAACCCTGGGACCTAATTTTGACAGGTGTATGCCTTTTTATGTTATTTCCAATCAACTTAATTTAACACAGGTGAATTACAATTAAGCTGCTGAAACATCTCAAGAATGATCAGTGAAAACAGAAAGTACCTGAGCTCAATTTAGAACTTCACAGCAAAGGCTGTCAACATGTAACATAAAAAAATGTGGAAAAAGTGAAGCGCTATCAATACTTTCTGGATGCACTGTATATATATTGCAATGTTGATGTGTCTGGTCCTGTTGACCTCCAGTAGATCAGCTATGTATTTTATCATAATGGCAGAACAAGTACTGTGACTTGCATTTAAAATACTGATGAGAACGCTTACTAAGCTTATTAATATTTAATAAAACATGTAAATGAGTGTTGCCTAATAACACACGAGAGTACCCTAGCAAACCACCCCTCAGAACACTTTAGAAATGACTTAGTAACACATTAGCAACAATTACTAGCAACCCTCCAGAACACTGTCGTCTTTATCAAGCCAACATTATAAATTGTTAAAGGTTCACAAAACCCTTGAGTACTTTTTTTTGAGATTTTAACAGATTTGTGTGTGTTAAGCATCAGTTAAGACAGCTTTAATTGTGGGGAAAACTAGATAATTTTGAGCTTTAGTCAGCTAATTTCAGCTTCCGGGATTAAAATGATTTTTGGGGTGTTATCAAAATCGGTGACATAGCACAAAACTGCAAGTGCAAAGATGACGCGCCGGTTTCTCATTATTCATAGCGCAGTTTTCCTATCCTATGAGAAGAGCCGGCTTCTTAATTATTCATGACTGCTCGTGCTTTCCGAAAACAAGGCAAACTTGCCAGTGCCAAGCTGTGAGATCCTCCCTTAATGACTGGGTGAAACCTCCTCTACAGACCCACAGCATACAGTGTTTAGCCGTTCATGAAGGGTCGTATGTGTTTGTTTCAATGATCCATGGGGTTTGTTGCATGCTTTTCCCTGCGATGCTGTCAGGGCCCATACAGCAATACTGTTTGTGTGCTGCAAGCATTTTTGTCGAGAGAGCAGAAGGAGAATTTGAGAATGGCGGACGTTGTCTTTTACTAGGAGTTCGTTCACATTTAGACACATCCCAGTGCTGCTGTTTTTGCCTAAATCCTCTAGATTACCAGCAGGGCTGATGGTTTAAATAGACAGGGCAAGAGACCTGCTGCACTGAGTCTTCATTCAGACCCAGGGATTGAGGGAAAAGTCCTCATTTAGTGTTTATATAAACAAGATTATCTTTATAATTGTATAAATTGTGGTTGTGTGTATAAAATTACGAATAACAAATGTAGCAGGGCATTAAATTACTGTTTATTTCTTTGCATTTTAACTTTAAACAGTTAACTTTAAAAACCGTCTCCTCATGGTTTGTGTCTCATTTTGTGAGCTCCCCTTCTTCTTCTCTGCTCTGCTGGCCTCGCCCATTCCTGCCCTTTGATCGCGGAGCTCCACGCCCATTATGATGCATCTTTTGAAAAAATTCGGAGGTAGACCTGAACCGAGAGTTGGGGGTTTCATGGCCTTTTAATGAACTTTAGCTTCTAGCTTACATTTTATTTTCTAGAATATTATATTTATTTATTTTTAATTACATATTACCACTACTGAATTATAATGTTCTGTCTGCATTCTGAGTGCCACTGAGTTATTGACTGTTAAGGTTTTCCGTCCAGCAAAAAATGATTTTTTATTCAGAATTTTTCAAGGTTTCTGAATAAAAAGTTCTGAAATTTACACAACTTAAGAAACAACTCATGATCGTTATGTTAATATAAAGTAAATAAATATATTCTAAAAACTCAGTCATGACAAAAATCTGAAAATGTACCAAAACCACACGGTTCATGTATGTTTCAAATGGGTTCCTTGTGTATTTCACATGCATTTTTTAAAGTGATTGCACGTGTGAATCTTCCAACCTAGGCTCATTTTGAAAATGTACCACTATATACATTTTTGGAAAATGCCAAATATGTCCCAGGAGTTACATTTTTTGCAGTTTTTGCAAATCCACCATAGGCCGCTGTGTACGTTTTATGAGATCTCAAATTTGCGCCTGCTATTCTTGCGTAAATCCACCAGAGGCAGCTGTCAACTGACTGTTGACTGACTGACTGACTGACTGACTGACTTACTGACTGATCGACCGATCGACTGACACACCCTCCTCCTTCCCTAAACCCAACCAATGGTGTTTTCAAAAGCACCGATTGACCCATCCACCCTTTTCCTTAAACCCAACCGACAGTTTTAAACAGCAATGCAGAAAAAGAAAAGCCCTTGTCTGATTTTTACCATATTTTCAGATTTTACCACATTATCGCACTGTTATTTACTTGTTTATTTTATTTCTGGTTTCTGTTTTTGTCTTACCCACTTTTTGGAACTGTTCCTTGTTGGACTCAAACCCCGTTGTCATGGTCAACTTCTCTCTGAGTCTCAAGTCCTTCGACGTACATGGCGAGCTACTGGACAAACTGGTAACAGCGGGAAAGCCATTAATACGGACGTAAGCAGTCAGCTGGTGAGCGCGAAAAGGAGCGGCGTCATACTGCCCTGTAGCATTCATTTTAAAGACTAAAAGCAGCCATATATACTTCTGGCTACATAATTTGCAATCTCCAGAAATGTATATAGGGCTACGTTTTCAGAATGAGCCTGAGTTGGAAGCTTCTTTAAAAACACTCTATCATGTTTTGATTTTGTTTGTTTTTTTAATCTAAAACCATTTTAGTATACAAACTCCACTTCTTCCAGACTTATTTTGATCTAAGCAAAATGAAGATCTTTAAAGGAAAAACAAATACTCTCTGACATGTCTAAGAAACTCTCTGGCTCATTCATCCACTTTTTTTTCCAACATTGAGAATGGACCACCCAGTCTTTGAGAGAATAATTGATTACCCAAATGAAAGAACTGATGTCATAAATGTTCTGTCCTTGCATGCTTCACAGTGTGTGAATGTTTGTTGAATTGGAAGAAAATAAAGGGTGCAGACAATTGATAAACTCTTGATTTGTCAGAAACACATGAAGACCAATCTCTCCACAGGCCCAGCTAGACAAAATACATCAACAAAGTAGAGCAGAGAAATGATTAAGAGAACATCTGAAGTCTAGCAGTTATCCACCTTAAAGATGTTCATATAGATGTCTCATTAGTTCTTGTTTTATGCTGTTAATTCTGTTAAAGTCGACATGAAATCAAAATTGTACACTTATTATTACAGTGGTATTTGTTATAAATGATGTATCTCTACACTTCATTATTTTGTAAAAATGCATTTGCAAAATCTTTTTATCGAATTCCAAAATCTTACCTCCCCCTTGGAAATGACTTTTCTTCATTTCTTGTTACATTGAATGCCATTAGGGTGGGGATATAAGGGTGTGTCGTTTCTGCTCTGCTTTTGTTTATTGATCAATCTTCTTTGATTTTATAACAGATGTTACTTTTTTATGCAATTGTGAGTTTATATTGTGCAATTGCACTTTTATTTCTCTGAATTCTGACGTGATAACTCAGAATTGCAACTTTATATCACACAATTCTACAACCCCCAAATCAGAAAAAGCTGGGACACTATGGAAAAAGCAATGAAAAGACAGTAGTAATTTCCAAATTTACTTTGACTTTTATGTCGTTACAGACAATACAACAATTATTTTATGTGTTCATTATGATTTTTTTTTTTTTTAAATAAACACGTATTGCAATTTTGGTTTTTGCAACACATTTCAAAATAAGTTGGGATAGAAGCAATTTAGGGCTAGTAATCAGGTAAATGGGTCAAATAATGTGATTTGAAAGAGGTGATGTCAACAGGTGATTGTAATTATGATTTGGTACAAAAGCAGCTTCCAAGAAAGGTCTAGTCCATTTGGGTAGAGGGTTGCCAGTCTGCCAACAAATACATGAGAAAATTATTGAAGTATTTAAAAAGATGTTCCTCACAGAAAAACATTTGCATATTTCAACTTCAACAGTGCATAACATAATGAAAATGATCAAGGAATCTGGAGGAATTTCGGTGCAGAAAGGACAAGGCCACGAGTCTAAGCTGAACAACCATGATCTCCGATCCCTCAGGTAGCACTGCATTATAAATCATCATTTATCTATAAGTGATATCAATATATTGATTCAGGGCTACTTTGAAAAACCTTTGTCAAGTAGCACAATACATAGTTACATCCACAAATGCCAGTTAAAACTGTTTCAAAAGGAAGCCCTATGTTAACAATGTCCAGAGGTGCCGTTGAACTCTCTGGGTTTGGAGACATCTGGGATGGATCAGATGAATCAGTATTTTCAGGTATTTGTTGGGAGAAATAGAGGCCGTGTGCTCTGGACCAAAGAAGAAAAGGATCATCCAGACTGTTACCAGCAACAAGTCAAAAAGCCAGGGTCTGTTATGGTATGGGATTGTGTCACTGCCCTTGGCAAAGGTAATTTGCACTTCAGCGATTGCAACATTAATGCTGAAAAGTACATAGAGATTTTGGAGCACAATATGCTGCCTTATTTTCCAGCGACACCCATGCATATTTTTAAACAATGCAAAACCACATTCTGCAAACAGTATAAAATTCTGGTTGCAGAGGAAGAGGATACAGGTCCTTGACTGGGCTGCCTGCAGTCCCAACCTGTCAGTATAGAGAATGTGTGGCACATTTTGAAGTGCAAAAGGCAACAACAAAGACCGCATACTGTTGCCCACCTTAAGACTTGTTTGCAGGAAGAATGGGACAAAATTACACCTGAAACTTTTCATCACTTGGTGTCTTCAGTCCCTAAACATCTTTGAAGTATTGTGTAAAGGAATGGCAACATCACAAAGGGGTAAATTCTTTACTGTTCCAACTTTTTTTGAAATGTGTTGCGAGAACCAAAATTATAATACTTTTTTATAAAAAAAAAAAACACTATAAAAATCATGGGGAGCACATTAAATAATGTTTGCTGTATTGTCTATAATGAAGTGCAAAGTTAAAGTAATTTTTGATATCACTATTTTCTTTTTTTATTTGAGTTTTCCATACTGTATTAACTTTTTCTGATTTAATGTTGTAACTTTATAACTCAAATTGAGACTTTATATAACAAATATGAACAAATATCTTGTTCAGTGTCCTTTACACAACTACTAAACACCATCATGGTAACATACATAAAATTTTAATAAAATTGTAAACATTATTTATCAACATTACATATACACAACTCTAATGATGAGAAAAAAAATATTAAAATGAACCATAACAATGTCAACAAAAAGGCAGAAATATGTGTCATGCAGAAAATTTTTACAGTTTTTGTTCATTATTTCATTTTTTTTCGGCTTAGTTCCTTAATTAATCAGGGGTCGCCAATGCGAAATGAACCGCCAACTTATCCAGCGTGTTTTACGCAGTGGATGCACTTCCAGTCAACACCCAACACTGGGAAACACCCATACATTCCTGCATTCACACACATACACTATAGCCAATTTAGCTTATTCAACTCACCTATAGTGCATGTCTTTTGGCCTGTGGGTAAACTGGAGCACCCGGAGAAAACTCACGCCAACAAGGAGAGAACATGCAAACTTCACATAGAAATGCCAACTGACCCAGCCGAGGCTCGAACCAGCACCCTTCTTGCTGTGAAGCAATCATGCTGCCCACCGTGACAGTCGTACATAGATAGTAATGTGAAGGATGCTTGAAATATACTTTTACATTGCTTAATCAGGTATCCTTAGTAAAATAAATTTGAATTATGCTTCTTTTTGGCAAGATGTCAGATTTATACCCCTATATTTACAGTATGTATGATCCACATTTACACCTGCAAAATGTTTGCCTGTGACGTCAAATACAGAAACTGATAGCAGCAGAAGTGTGTGTGTGTGGAAAAAGGAGCCAAGATGGCAGCGGAGTGAATGGTCACGTTTTTTAGCGCTTAGGTACTACGAGGAGTTTTAAAGTTAACAAAATGGTTATTTTTGCATGTAGAATCTTAAATTTTGAAAGTGTATGTGTTCCTGAATATTTTTAACGGACATTTTTAATTTCTGACGTGACAATGGGGAAAAAAAGAAAGAATCAGTCCCTTCAGGAAAGTGCTATATTGGCTGGATACCTCGTGGAAGAAGGGGACATGGAGTCTGCAAACTTGGAAAATATCGATGTTGAGACAGAAATTGGTGCCAATGAAGAGGTTTTTGCAAAGCCTATTTGTTCTACTCCATCCAAGAATCATACGAGATCAAAAGGTACGGATGAAATATCCTTATCTACACTCCTTGACGCGATTCAGAAGCTAACCGCTAAAATGGATGAAACGCACGACAAAGTGATTTCCATTGACAATACGGTCGCAGTCTCCTGTGGAAAACTAGATAAATTGTCTGAAAAAGTCTCCCACATGAGTGAAGAGATCAAGACGCATGGCGTTAAAATAGCTCTAATTGAGAAGGAGAATAAAGAATTGCGGGCAGAAAATCTACGTCTAAAAGAGAACTTTGACGAAATGCAGCGCTACTCCCGGCGATGGAATCTTAAGTTACAAGGGGTTCCAGAGCGCGACGGAGAAGACACGAGAAGTGTGACGATCAGCATCCTGAAACAGGTGGTCCCTGGCATACAAGACAAGATGGAAGATGTAATTGATGTTGCTCACCGCCTGGGGCTAAGGAGGTCTGACGGAGCACCTCGTAACATCGTGATGCGTTTTACTATGCGTACCTACAGGGACATTGTATGGCGAGCTGCAAAAGAGTCTCGCTATCTAGCGGAAAACAGAATTCGCATCAAGGAGGCGTTAATCAAACAGGATGTGGATGCTAGAGCCAAGTTATGGCCTTTAGTGAAGAAGGCTCGTGAGGAAGGCAAAAAGGTTTCGTGGAAT
This sequence comes from Danio rerio, assembly GCF_052040795.2. Lineage (NCBI taxonomy): Eukaryota > Metazoa > Chordata > Actinopteri > Cypriniformes > Danionidae > Danio > Danio rerio. The sequence continues at coordinate 16,739,787 of NC_141044.1, forward strand.
GGCCCCTATGCTTTTGTTGCTGGAAAAAAACTTGAACTTATTCCCTAAAAACTTTACGGAGCATATGTAGCCGAACGTAATTTTTTAGTTATCTAAGCAATCTCCAATTGAAAAATAACTAACGGTATATCTGAGACTTTTCTTTTTCCCTATTGACTGTCATGACTATATTTTATATGTAATTTGTTCCTTCATAAGTAATTGCACTACTGGCTAAGGTTCATGTTAGCTTTATTCTCCTCTTTGCCGTTACTCGTTTACAGCGGTAAGTTCAAGAAGTGTGCATTGTTAACTTTGTTCTATTTGCATTCAACTTTATTCTAGTTTTCTCTTTTATCTCTGTTTCTAGTTATTATTATTATTTTTTTATATGAATGTTAAAAACTTTGAGTTTAACTCTTTGAGTATTGTTTCGTTAAATACCCGTGGCTTGAGAGATCTTACAAAAAGAAAGGCTTTATTTTTATATTGTAGGAAAATGAATGTTGACTTAATACTTTTACAAGAAACCCATTCTTGTGAGAATGATGTTCGTTTTTGGAAATCACAGTGGGGTGATAGGGCCTATTTTAGTCATGGGTCTAATCATTCAGCGGGTGTTATCACTCTCATCAATAAATTTAAAGGAGATATTGTTGAATCTCTAGCCTCTACAGAGGGTAGATGGGTTATTCTTGTCACTAAACTTGATAATGCAGTCTTTATAATAGTTAATATATATGGCCACAATTTAACTTCCGTCAATAAAGCATTTATTTCTTTACTACAGATAAAAATTGAAGCTTTAAAGAATAAATATCATCAGGCTTTTGTTATATTTGCTGGAGACTTTAATGAGGTTTTAGATAATTCATATGACCGATATCCCCCAAAAATGAGTCGCAGTAATGACATTATTTATACTCTGTGTGATTATCTTCAAATAACAGATGCTTGGCGACATTTTCATCCTGATGTGAAGGAATACACATGGAGTAATAATCTGCAAACTTATAAATCTAGAATAGATTTTTTCCTTGTTTCTCAACAGCTGTTACAATTTGTATTTGATGTAAGTCACCAGTATGCTCCATTTTCTGATCACTTAGCAATTAGACTAGTTCTGCAAACGAATCGTAAGGAGAATACCTTACGTGGTTACTGGAAATTGAATAATAATTTGTTAAACGATAAAATTTTTAATAGTCAGATTAAACATTTAGCTAATGAAATATTCTCAAATTGTGTGAGTAAGTCGCATGCTGCTGATTGGGATTATTTTAAATTTAAAGCTAGAACTCTAGCTATAAACCGATCTAAAGCCTTAAGAGTGGTTAATGCCAGTAAGGAAGCTAATTTATTAAATAATATAAATGCTTTGATTAGAAAAGAAAATCTCTCTGTTCAAGAAATTACTCAGTTAAAATCCTGTCAATTAGAATTAGACCAGTTGTATATAGAAATTGTTAAAGGTGCCTTTGTTAGATCCAGAGCAAAGTGGATTGAGCAAGGAGAGAAAAATACAAGCTTCTTTTTCTCACTTGAGAAAAGAAATTTTAAAAGAAAGAGTATTTCTGCTCTACAAATAAATAATTCCTTATCAAAAAATCAGGAAGACATTGGAAATTTTATTTCAAATTTTTATAGAAACCTATATTCCCTTGACTCTCATGCAAGCCAAAACGGATCTTACCTACAACAAATAGAAAACTATATACCTCAGATAAGTAATGAGTTTAAAGTATTATGTGAAGCTCCAATTTCTTTAAATGAAATTAGGGATGCAATGAAATTAATGAAAAAAGGGAAGTCGCCTGGCTCTGATGGCCTAACATTAGAATTTTTTATACATTTTTGGGAATTTTTAGAGCAACCCTTTCTTTTAATGCTTCAAGAGTGTTTAGAGAATGAAACAATGACCCCTACTATGAAACAAGGTGTGATATCTCTCATTCCCAAACCAGACAAAGATCCAACTATTATTGACAATTGGCGTCCTATTACACTTCTAAATTTTGATTATAAATTACTTGCGTCCATATTTGCCAAAAGATTAAAACGACATTTACATTATATTATAAATGAAACGCAGACTGGATTTATAAAAGGGCGTCATATTAGTTGTAATACTCGACTTGTGCTGGATCTAATTGATTATAAAAATGAAATAGACTCTGATTCTATTATCCTATTCCTCGATTTTTACAAGGCTTTCGACACCGTAAAGCATGAATTCCTTTTAGACTCTTTGAAAGCCTTTGGATTCCCCTTAAAATTTCTTAATGTGGTACAAATGTTGTACAAAGATATTAATAGTTGTGTAATTCTAAATTCATGTACTTCACCAAGATTTCCTGTGCTTCGTGGTATACGACAGGGCTGTCCCTTGAGCCCATTCTTATTTTTATTTGTTGTAGAAACTCTATCTATAGATATTCTACACAATAATAATTTGGTTGGTATTAATATCTTTAACAGAGAGATTCGCATATCACAATTGGCAGATGACACTACACTATTTTTAAAGGATAAAGATCAAGTGTCTCCTGTTTTAACCATTATTAATGCATTCTCAGATGCTTCTGGACTCAAACTAAATTTATTAAAATGTGAAATTATTTGCTTGTATGACACCTTAGATGCAAAAATTGAAAATATACCAATCAAAGAGGAAGTAAAATACTTAGGAATTAATATAACAAAAAATCTAATTAGCAGACAGTTTTTAAATTTTTCAACAAGATTATCTAAAGTAAAATATATCTTTAATAGTTGGCTCCAAAGAGATTTATCAATTCTAGGCAGAGTCTTCTTAACCAAAACAGATGGGTTATCTAGATTTGTATACCCCTCATTATCTTTAGCAGTAGATAATCAGACCTCTAAAAAAATTGACAAAATTTTTCTTGATTTTATTTGGAATAATAAGCCTCACAAATTGAAGAAACATTTATTATCAAATAAAAGGAGTGAGGGGGGTCTTGAAGTCCTAAATTTTGATGACACCAATAATACTTTTAAAATCAATTGGCTAAAGAGATGTTTGCTTGGTTCAGACTCTATGTGGTATTTTATTCCAAACAATATATTTAAAAAGATTGGTGGCCTTTCTTTTTTAATGAAGTGCAATTACTCCATTGGTAAATTACCTATTAAATTAGCTCAATTCCATCAACAAGCTCTTTTAGCCTGGAAACTGACTTACAGCCACAACTTCTCACCCCACAAAACCATTCTATGGAATAATGGTGACATTAAGATAAATAATAAATCTTTTTTCTGGGATAAATGGTTTAACAAAAACATTATTTTTGTTTCTGATCTTTTTAACAGTAACGGTGATCTTTTAACTTATGAGAGTTTTATAAACATGTATCAATTCCCTATTCGCTATATGGAATTCAAGTCAATTATAAAGGCTATACCTAGTGGATTATTATGTCTGATGAAAGCTGCTCTTAGTTATGAGGCAGGTACCAAACAATTGTCACAGTTACTCCTAGGAGGAAAATCTATTCTTAGTAGGGAATGCAATAATAAGTTTATACGTCAAGTGTCCCAGTCACATAACGCAATCACTCCTAGAGGAAAGTTTTTTTGGGGATCCATAATTGTTAATATTCAATGGAGGAAAACATGGTTATTACCATATAAATTCTGTATTCCTAATAAAATGAAAGAGGTGCACTTTAAAATTTTGCACAATATTTACCCATGTAATGCACTTTTATCCAAATATTGTGATGTTACTGATATTTGCACATTTTGTAAGAATGAGAGTGAAGACATTTGTCACTTATTTTTTTCTTGCGATGTATCATCACTGTTTTGGGATGATTTAAGCTCATACTGTTTCTCCAAGGTTAATATGAGTGGTAATTTGTACCTTAAGGATGTTATTTGCTATTTTGAAAACCAAAACAAGGCGTTAGAAGCCACTGTGAACTTTCTTATACTTGCTGGGAAATTTTATTTTCACAAACAGATTTCTTAAAAAAAATCCAACCTTTATTGACTTCTTATGTGAAATAGAACATTTAATTAAATCTCTTAGATTAATTGAAAATAAGAAATGTACTTCTTTCTTGAGCAAATATGATGAGATCTTTCATGCTACTTGAATATTTATTTCTTTTTTTTATTATACTGTCTTTTTTTATTTTTATTTATATCTTATTTTTTTTTTTTGTACTGTGTTTTAGTTTTACTCTTATCTTGTGTATGTAATGTGATTGTTGTGTAAAAGAACTGTTATCTTTTACTATATTCTAAATTGTATTATACAGTTTCTTGAAGCAATAAAAAAAAAAAAAAAAAAAAAAAAAAGTGTGTGTGTGTGTGTGTGTGTATGTGTGTGTGTGTGTGTGTGTGTGTGTGTGTGTGTGTGTGTGTGTATGTGTGTGTGTGTGTGTGTGTGTGTGTGTGTGTGTGTGTGTGTGTGTTTTTCTATAATTAGCCCAGGCATTGCAGCATTAATACCCTGATGGTATCCTTGTATTACTTGTTTTAAAGACCACATTTGGAGTCTTACTGTTTTTAATTCATAATTTATTCCAATCGTCACACAATTCATTAGGCAGCGCTTTGTTAATGGCATATAAATATTTATGATCCCAAAAAAAGCAAACAAATTGTGTCTCTGGAGAGGGCTGTTTTATTGAAATTACATGGCACTCTTTAAACCCTCAATCTGTATAGTCAGTTTCACAGGTCCCTGTTGTTTTGTTCTTTAAAGAGTCTGGATTTGTGTTTCAAGGTCAGACATTCGTGTTCAAGGTTCCACATTTACGGGGGAAAAAAGGTTATTATTTAAAAATAGACACCAAGGCTCCAATGTAATTGATTATGAATCTATTAATGACATTGTGAATGATTTTAAAAGGAAAACATAATATTCAGCTGTTACATTATTATTATTATTATTATTATTATTATTATTATTATTATTATTATTATTATTATTATTATTATTATGGCATTTATAGCTTTTGTAGAGACTTAGGTCATCTCTAGCTACAATAATTACATTTGATGTAAGTTCCTACTGTAATTGTGTTTTGGCAATTATTAATGAAATAAATATAATGTTATTAACAATTTCAGGAAGTTTAATAACAAATTTCAGTCATATGAAATGTCATGCAGGAAGCCCTTTGCAAAGAAAGAATGATTTGGTCGTTATTGAGGCACTGTCACAATAAAATAACTTTGATAAAGTGAATAGAATTAAGTACCTTTATATATTCTCTCAGATTCTGTATAGTTCTATATTGAAATTAAATTACTCCACACACATTCAATAGTGAAGGAAAATACAGATGTTATTTTTTTAGTTTAAATTCACACTCATTCACACACATACACTATGGCCAATTTAGTTTATTCTATTCACCTATATAGAGCATGTCTTTGGGCTGTTGGGGAAACCGTAGCACCCAGAGGAAACCCACGTCAACACGGGGAGTACATGCAAACTCCACACAGAAATATATAATTAGATTGTATGGGTCAAAATTATTGATTTAACTTGTATATCAAAATCATTACAATATTAAATAAACATTATGTTTCATGAAGATGTTTAGTAAAGAAAAAACAGCAATTCTGTTTTGTATTATGCATTACTAAGTACTTTATTTTGACAAATTTAAAGGCACTTTATTTTCTTTTTGACTCCTCAAATTCCAAATATTGCCATATCCTAATAAATCATACATCAATGGAAAGTTTCTTTATTCATCTTTATATAAAACAAATGTTGTATGAATCTAAATTAAAAAGAAACTGACACTTGTGACAAGTTTGGTCCAGAGTCACAAATGTCAAGAATCATAATGGTGTTTCATTGGATTTTCTATAGCTAATATTATTTATTTTGTAAGATTATTCATGTGCCATTTGTGTTTTCAAGATTAATCAACATGTTTCCAAGAAATGTGCACTAAATATTCAGGATCCAGCTCAGTTCACAGTGACCAGCACTGACATTTCCTAGCTGACCCCTTACACTCATCAAATGTAACATTGCCATCTAATGGACAACAGCTGCTGTGACAGCTGACCGTCAAGCTTCAACAGCACAACAGGGTAAGTTAACTCAGATTGTATGATGTATAACATTTAGAAGTAAATGTCTGCCCAACTAATATAGCTGATAGTAGCAAAAACAGCAAGTATAATATGCAGTAATTATTGACAATGCTCAGATTACAATAATATATACATTAAGTAATCCATTTAACAACAAAAAGTACTGTAGATAAGTGTTAAAATAGACATCTGTTTAGATTACAGCTATGAAACCTGGTTACTATGAACCCTGTTTCCACTATGAAACAAGAGATCATGTTTTTATTTATGCAACTTTGAGTTTTTAGCTCATAATTTTGTAATTTCCTCTAGAACTGTGAATATCTGTCTAATGCAAGCAAAAATGTCTATGTAATAAAGTGTATATATAATAAAGTGTTTATACTGCATGTTTACTGTGTAAAGTTGAAGTCATTTGGGGTCAGTTATTAACCCCCTTTGATGATATTTCTCTTTTTTAAATATTACCCAAATTATGTTTAACAGAGTACAAAAAATTTTCACAGTATATCTGATAATATTTTTTTCTTCTGGATAAAGTCTTGTTTGTTTTATTTGAGCTAGAATAAAAGATTTTAGTTTTTAAAAAACACATTTTAAGGTCAAACTTATTAGCCCCTTCAAGCTTTTATTTTTCCACAGAGCAAAGCATCATTATACAATAACTTGCCTAATTACCCTAACCTGCCTAGTTAACATAATTGTGTCATATACAGTAAATACAAAATTGCTTCAAAATGTAAAGCCTGTATTAACAATTGCAAATCACAATTGCAAATCACAATGGACTGAAGAAGAAAAAAGGTCTGAGAACAAGAAGAGAAAAAGAACTGGAAAAAATGAACTTGTGAGATATGAGATACATAAGCTCAGAATTGAAATAGAAAAGTCGGAATACTGTGAGCTCTACAAGCTTACAATTGCAGGACATAAACTGCCATATCTGGGAAATAAAAGTCAACATTTTTTATTTGGAAGAAAAATCTGACTTGTGAGTTTCTGGGAGGAAAACAAGATATAATCACAGAAGTGATACATACATATAAATTGTGACTGCAAATGTAAAGTCAGAATAGTCTATAAATCTTAAAAAATGCAATTCTTTAAAACAAAAATAACTGTAAACTCCAATTTCTGAAAAAAGAAAAAAAACATACTCAGTTCTCAGAATTGCAAGATACAGACTCTTAATAAGATAGACTTTAAAAAAGTTTTTTTTTTTAGTTAATGACTTTGAACTGTGAGAAATGCACAATTCTAAAGTAAAAAAAAAAGTTTCTTAGCAATGCATTCAATTCAATTCAGCTTTATTTGTATAGCGCTTTTACAATGTAGATTGTGTCAAAGCAGCTTCACATAAATGGTCATAGTAACTGGAACAGTGTGGTTCAGTAACTGGAACAGTGTAGTTCAGTTTTTAGTGTTTAAGTTCAGTTCAGTTCAGTTTAGCTCAGTTCAGTGTGATTAATCATTACTGAGAGTTCAAACACTGAAGAGCAATTTCATCGATGCGTAGCTCAACCAATCCTGAACCATGCGAGCCAGTGGCGACAGCGGAGAGGGAAAAAAAAATTTCACCTGATGGGAGTGAAGAAAAAAAACCTAGAGAGAACCAGACTCAGTTGGGCACGACCATTTTAATTTCTCCGCTGGCCAAAAGTTTAGTGCAGAGCTTCAGTCAATGCGGTGGAGGCTGGAAAGTAATCTTACTAGATTAATATTAGTAATCAAAAATATTTTTGATAAATTTAATTATTTCAATCCTTAATTTTCTTCCATTTTCCTGGGGGCCGGGTCGCGGGGGCAGCAGTCCTAGAAGAGAACCCCAGACTTCTCTCTCCCCAGACACTTCCTCCAGCTCCTCCAGGAGAATTACAAGGTGCTCCCAGGCCAGCAAAGAGACATATTCTGCCAGATGACAGAGCTCCTCACCCTATCTATAAGGATGCGCTCTGCCAACCTGCGAAGGAAACTCATTTCAGCCAATTGTATCCAAGATCTTGTCCCTTCGGTCATGATCCAAAGCTCAAGACAATAGGTGAGAGTAGGAACATAGATTAATCAGTAAATCGAGAGCTTTGCCTTTTGGCTCAGCTCCTTCTTTACCACAGCGGACCGATACATTGACCGCATTACTGCTGCCATTGCACCAATCCGCCTGTCAATCTCACGTTCCATCATTCCCTTACTCTTAAACAAAACCCCAAAATACTTGAACTCCTCCACCAGGGTGAGGACTTTCCTCCAACCTGGAGATGGCAAACCACCTTTTGCTGGTGGAACACCATGGCCTCGGACTTGGAGGTGCTGATTATAATCCCAGCCACGTCACACTCCACAGCAAACTGCCCCAGTGCATGCTGAAGGTCCATGTTTGATGAAGCCAACAGAACAACATTATCTGCGATGAAATCCTGTGGTCTCCAAATCAGACCCGCTCCAGCCCTAGGCTGCCTACAGAAATTTTGTCCATAAAAATTATGAACAGAATTGGTGCAAAGGGCAGCCCTGGCAGGGTGCAACATGCACTGCCCTTTGATATATTTACAGTAGAAAAATTTACTATGCAGTAAGATTTTAAAAAAAATGAAATGAGCTTCAATATCCTGCAGAGTTATCAACCCTGATCAAACATGCAGCGGCAGCGAGTCTTGTGACATTTCACATGCTCAGTGTGTATTTGTGTGCATGTGTGAATGAGTGTGACAGTTAGACAGCAGTTAAAGTGTGACAAGGCACACATTTTCTGACAATAAATCCAAATATAGCACAGCCAGCCTGTGATTAATAGTTTGGAGTTCACACTTCACACACTGCACAATGAAATGTGTGATGTTTAGTCCAGCAGAAGATTTTGTTCTTTCATCTGAAGCCTTCATTGTCACCCATCAACGTTTACATGCACAACATGAGCATTTAATTGGTTTTGTTGTTTGTCATGTCCAATAACTCTTTAAAAACTGAGTGACTCATGATTTACTCTCGCAAGATGAGCAGTTTGGGTCTAAAAAGCCAGAGTAAGGACCTGTTTCTGTTATATTTCATACATGTGTACTTTAGAGAACTGACAGAAATTAAGTAAGACAAAAAAAAAAAAAAAGAAAGAAACGCAAGGAAGAAAAAAAGAAAAGAAAAGAGTAAAGACATTTACATGAGCATGTGCATTATTGATTTATTAGGCTTAAGTAGGTTAGGAATGTGTTTGTAAATGCAATCAGTCAGTACATTTACATGGACAACAACATTATGATATGAACATGATTAACCCTTGCATGTTTGCAGAATTCGGTATAATTTATTGACCATATAGGTAAAAAATGACTGACCTTCACTAAACCCATAAAGCAGCAACATTTTATTTCAGTCCTCAAACTCTGTAAATGTCTACGTTTTCCCTTGCCAGAGTACATTATTTCATTAATGTTTAATCAGTGGGCAAGTTTTGTACACTACCTGACAAAAGTCTTGTCACCTACTATAATGAAGTTTTAGGAACAACAAATACCGTAATACCTTGACTTCTAGAATATGAAAGGCAAAGGTCTCTAGATTACACCCATTTTATCTAAAATAATATAATCGTGCATTGATTTTCAGTTATTTAATTAGGAGAGTTAATATTAATTATTTGTCCACTGCAGCATGACTTTATATTCTATACTGTACATTATTTCTGTTAAGTGACAAGACTTTTGTCTAGCAAAGTCAGAGCTTACTGCCCTAATTAGATAGTTAAAAATCAAGGCATGAGCATATTTTCTATTGGTAAAATAAACGTAATCTAGAGGACTTTGTCTTTCATATAAGCCACTTCTGATAGCAAATTATTGACTAAGTCAAGTTATTATTTGCTATTCCTAAAGCTTGGAAAGGCGACAAGACATTTGTTGGGTAGTACACTTAAACATTATAAAATGATGTACTTTTGTGTGAAGTAAAATGTATTTAATTAACACACTATCCACTTTATTTCATATTCTAGTTAACTTATTACATGTATTTCATGTGGATAAATATCTTCAGGTCTTTACATAATTATGCATATAGGAGTTAAAGTCGAAACACATCTTTATAGAAGTTTATGGTAACACTTTAGTAAAAGTAACAGTTAACACTATTTACCACTGCCTTATTACCTACCTTTTATTAAGATATTCATTGTTTATTAACATTTATAAAGTCTGAATTTTATACATCCCTAATCCTACCCAAACCCTAAACCACTACCTATTACTAAGCAGCTAATTAATAGTTTATTGAGCTAAAAGTCTTAGTAAATTGGTTTGTTCATAACATGAATTTTACATTAAAAATAAGGTGACCAAGTTTATATTGTTGTTGCAGATAAACATACACAGAAAACATAATATAAATATTTTCTAAAAGACTTAGACTTAATTAACAGTCATTCAATCATCTTTATCTAAGCCTCTCTACCTGATGGTTGGTCTTGCACAGTCATCTTGTTTGTAGTTTGTTAATACATGAACCTGCTTAATTAACTAATGTCCAACATGCAATGTATAGTGGGCAATATTACAGATTAGAGAACATGCATGGGTCTATACTTCGAATTTCTACTGGAAATAGTTGACCATACTCCTTTCACACTCCTTTCAACATAAAAACCCATTCTGTTTTTGAATACTATTTAGGACTGATAGTATGCGAAGTATCACACAGCAACAGATAAATCAGTGAAGTCATAATCAACTGTGAGGGAGTTTAGTGGTGTTATCGGGCCACACAAGTTATCCCAACAAGTACTTCAAGTGCAACAACTCTTTATTTTCATTTTCATTGAAAAAAACCTCTACATACAGTACTGCCTAAATCCTTACAAGAAGGAGATATACCATATATCAATATTCTTTTGGAAGTACTCATATTGAACTTACTCCAAAAAGGAACTCAAAATCCTACCACCCATCTAATATTGATCAAAATGTTTGTGGAAGGTTCATAAAAAATAAAGTGCAAGGCATACATGAATAATATTTACAATCACACACACACACACACACACACACACACACAAACACACACACACACACACACACACACACACACACACACACACACACACACACACACACACACACACACACACACTCACACACTTACACACACACACACACACATATAATGTTTAGTTTAAATATTAATACATCATTATTATTGTAAAGTGTTATCAGAATATTTAATGTTATAACAAATGATTTGTTTACTTTCTGGCATTGATCGAAATGCATCTTGTGACTGTTTATTTACTGCGCAAGCCCGAGCCCAGATGGACCCAATCTCTGATATAAATTAATCCGTTGGTGTTCTTTCAGGTTCGGGCAAAGATCTTCAGCTCTAAGTGACAGTGTAGCTAACAGTGTAGCTGTTTTTGTAGGCTGTGCCTTTAATACAGACAGTCAGATAATCAGCACAGTGACAAAGACAGACACGCATAAGGCAGATTCAGGATTCATTTTATGAGTTTGAGTCAAATATAGCAAAGAAGTTTGTTTGATATATTTGTTGTGGAGTTTATTCAAGCAAACAATGCAATGATGCATAGTCTTCTGCAACACAGATGCCATTAGAAAGTTTGCAGTATCACACGTTTAACATTACACTGTTTTTGCATGTGTACTTGAAGCAGCTCCTGCTTTATGGACGTGTATCCAGTTTATGTTACTATGCAGACATGTTAATACATGGCTGTCAATCAATTTGGTGGGCGGAGAAAACTACACTCCTACATCACATTGCAGTGGACATTAAAATCTATGAGATTTGGATCCTGTTTTAACATCAGGAAATAAAAAAAACTTGTTGTGTTTATATCACTGTAATAGTACAGTGGACACACTATATCTACACACAGTTCTGTACAAACAGCTTCCGAATGTTGATATTGCATTATAGGTGCCCGTTAAACTGTCAAATCAGAATCAAGAACATCAACAGACCATGGAATAATCTGAAGGCAACTCATGTAAACACCTTAATCATAATATTGTCTGATTTATAAAGTAAATAATTTGATTATGATATTTCCATGTGGCAGCTCTCAGACATCTTATGCATCCAGGGTTGCATTTTGTAGAGCTGTCATTTATTGTGGAGTTACCTGTATCATCAGCACAACTAAATTACTTCAAAGCCAACTCAGCTGCTAAAATGTGTTACCTCAAAAGTGAAGGTCAAAGAAGCCCTCAAACCATTTCCTATTCAACGGTTATGAATAAATCATAAATATGACACCAGGCTCCTCAGCATGGACAGTGGGTATTTCATTTTTTATGCATTATAGTAAGTGGAGAGCTTGCAAATACAGTTGCTGTGAAAGGTGCTTCATCTGATTGCTTGTCTTCTTTTTTAGGAATCAAATTATGTTACTCGCTTTGAGATTTGAATGCGAATGATCTGCTAATAATAAATACTGATGTTTGGTTGACAGAAGGTGACAGGAATTGAGGAATTATTTATTTATATATATATATATATATATATATATATATATATATATATATATATATATATATATATATATATATATATATATATATATATATATATATATATATATATATATATATATATATATATATGCATGAAATATTTAATGGTTTAATGGTAAAGCATTTTGCTACAATTCAATGTCATGCTCTTATGTATTTTAATGTAACTTTCACAACCATGTGAAATGTACAAATAATTTAGAAATAGCAGCATAATATTTCGCCACAAAGTAAACAAATGAGAAATGGCGACTTTTAAAGTAAATCCAAACAGCCTTCTTCTACTTTATTTCTTGTGGTGTTGGAATTGAAGCATGACAAGATGACAACATTTACAGAGAGTTAAACAAATAAATGAACAAATATGCAAGCAAAACATATAAATAAATGTAAGTAAAAAGGTACAAGATGCTGTGCTGTATTGTAAATAAAGGTCTGTTGACAGAGGGAAATGAATTTTGTTTGTTTGGTTGGTGGCAAAAAAAAAAAAAAACATTTTGTCAGTGGAGAAGAGATTATAAGATGTGTAATGGGGTCGAAACAGACACAGCAAATTCTCCATCAAGTAAACAAATAAAGGTCTGCTGCAAAGAGACACATTTACGATGCCTGTATTGAACATTGCTGAGAATATGATGAGAAAAACAGGTATTCTTGAGCATTTTGTCTTTTTTATGGTCACATCTTGTGACATTATGTCTTGTTTTTGGTTCATTTAAATGTCTTTATTTTGTGTTTTGTTCAAATTTCAGAGTTTGTTGGAATGACAAACAAGAAGTTCAGACATATAATAGTTCAGATTGTGGATTTCATATTTATTAAACTGAACCGCACTCAATCAGAGCACTTGCACTAAGATTGTTTTGATTGATCCAAACTTGCCAAGTTTGAACAAAATTTTGGGTAACACTTTCTTTTTGATGGCCTTTTGAGTATTAGTAAACTATCTGCTTACTATCTATTGATTCTGCTGCAAAACAGACATTTATCTGACTGTAAGAAACTTTGCAAGTACATGTCAACTTACACTAACTCTAACCCTAACCTAACAGTCAACTTACAATCTAATGACAATTAGTTGCAATGTAACCTAAATTTAACAAACCAACCATCAAAATAATTTGTGAACAAATTTTGATCATGGCTAAAGAACACTGGTAGCTATACAACACAACACAGACCCCTACAATAGTCTTGAGTATCTCATTATTTTAGAAAGCCACATAATACAAATATTCCAGCCTATATTCAAGCGGAACAGTTTGTTCTGGTTCTCAAATCTGATTGGCTGAGATTTTCTGCTTATAACAGGGCTGCTCCAACAAAGTTAAACCCATTATAGTTTGTCAAATACTGCTGATGTGCCACATAATTTTATTTATTTATTTTTTTGGGACGAATATAGTTGTTGAGGGGCAGCACGACGGCGCAGGGGTTAGCACAATTGCCTCACAGCAAGAAGGTCACTGGCTTGAGCCCTGAATAGATCATTATTTCTGTGTAGAGTTTGCATGTTATCCCCGGGTTCATGTGGGTTTCCTCTAGGTGCTTCGGTTTCCCTCACAGTCCACAGACATGCGCCATACAGTAGGTCAATTGAATAAGCTAAATTGGCTATAGTGTATGTGTGTAATTGTAAGAGTGTATGGTATTGGGTTGCGGCTGGAAGGGCATCCGCTGCATAAAACATATGCTGGATAAGTTGGCGGTTCATTCTGCTGTGACGATCCCTGATTAATAAAGTGACTAAGCTGAACAGAAAATGAATGAATTAATAAATAGTTGTTGAGAATTCAAATACGCTGTTTATATAGTTTATATAGAGCATATTTGATTTTTTTTTTTTTTGATGAATTAGACTTCCAGCATGCCAGCATTTGTTCATTGGTCAAATTTCCTAAAATGAGAACCCTTCTGCTAGACACTTATTCTGGAATTTGATGTAGTTTTGGGTATATCTAAAGGCAGTGTTTACTTACAATCATGTTATTTGTTGCAGAGCAAATATATATGAAGGGTTGCAAGGTTATATTACTTGTATAAACTCAACAATATTATACTCAACAAACATACTGTATAAACACATTATCACAAAGAGCTAAAACTTTTTGTATGTACACAAAAGGGCCATTTCTCTTAAATAATGTTCTCACGTTTGTCTAAATATGTGAATATGAGCTATCCTTCTTTTTACCAAAATAACCCATCCACTTCAGTGTCTCATATCAAGATGCTGCCTAGACAACATGATTACAGTTTTTTACAATGGCTATGAAACTTTTTTCAATACATTTAACAAGTTTGCTAAACTCTTAACGCAGCAACACACCTAAAACACACAATTGGCAAAACGGTTAATTTTACGCTCAAAATCAAACATTATAAACTAAACTTCTAAACTAATGTTCAAAATACAATAATAAACGAACACACTACACCATGTCTAACAAAACACTGCAATCATGTTTCAAAATGAAATTATTGTTCAAAACACAAACACATGTTCTCTTCCAACATAAACATTCAGTCAATCAGAACACACTGACAATAAAAACACTATCATCAGCTGACATTACAGAAACTGCATTAGTTTATGTTTCAGCTCTGCTCTTATATTTGAAGTCTCGTTACAGTTTTGTTTCGTTGGGTTAAGTAAATGCATGCATTTTCTTTTGTTTACGGCAAAAATTCTATACAAAACGAAGAAAAAAAATTGACAGTTTATGTAAAAAAAAATAAAAATACAGACACAGAATTTCTGCAGTACAGACTTTTTTGCAGAAGGACATCACTGCAAACAGAAAAAGCACCACAATTATAATAAAATAACAAAGTGATCTTCTATTCTGCCCGGTCTTTTGCCACATGTTCTCATTAACATTATACTTGATATCTTCTTTGGCGACATCCCCAGCCTTGTCAACATTGAAAATTTCATGTGGTACTTGATTGGCCTCTAACTTCATGACTCTCTGAAAGTAATTAGACACAGTGTATGCAAATGCTGTACTGTATATGTACTGTATGTACTAATGAACTCCAGGTTTAAAGAGTAGTTTACTGCAAAACACTTTGTATAGTACAGTGATGACTGTATTGCATAATTGGTGACAGAGTTCTTTGATGTTCCTTTCAAAAACCTCAAGAGTCGTCTATTAGAACATATGATCATGTGATTGGAAAAACCAAAACAAGACATGAGTGTGCTTTCTAGATGGGAATCAGCTGTCATATATACATATATATATATATATATATATATATATATATATATATATATATATATATATATATATATATATATATATATATATATGAGAGACTCATATTGCGGTTATATATATATATATATATATATATATATATATATATATATATATATATATATATATATATATATATATATATATATGAGAGACTCATATTGCGGTTATATATATATATCTTTATTTACTTATTTATTTATATAACCGCAATATGCTATTTCTCATTGGCAACTGAAAAAAAAAAAAATATATATATATATATATATATATATATATATATATATATATACACACACACACACACACATTTATTTATTTATTTATTTATATAACCACAATATGATGTTTCTCATTGGCAATTGAATAAATTACAGGGAATATATTTGTGTTTCAATTCACAATTAGAACAGCTGTTCACTGTGACTTTATCCTATATAATTTCTGTTTAGAACATGGTGTTATCTGTTCTGACATACTGTGTTAAAGCATTTGTAAATTTGACAGTAAAATTACATTGTTTTGTTTTTGGTTGTGCTTGTGTGTAAAAGAAGTTAAAGCATTTTAAATTTGTGTTAACTGGATGCATTTTGTGTCAAAACAACAAGAAATGTGTTAATTGTATAGCCCACGAAGACGGATGTTGTGCTAACTGTGTTAAGAGTTTAGAAAACTTGTTAAATGTATTGATAAAAGTGTCATAGCAATTGTAAAAAACTGTATTGCACAAGTAAGCTTTAGGCTGGCCATAATAAAAGGTCATACTAAAATGTCAATTTTACTGTGTTGTTGGTAGCCTGTGGAATGTTGGTGTAACGGATCAGACAATACACCAGAGGCGCGTGCAAAATAAGGACAGTTTATTAGGTACAGAGTACAACACAGGCAGGCTGCAGCACGTTGAGCCTCTGCTGTGCGCAGACCTGGTATGGCTTACGAGAGTCCTGGTGGTGACAGAAGGAGTTTGCAGAGCCGGTTGGTGATAAGGTTGAGGAGAAGAGCTTGTCAGCACTGGACAAAGTAGAATGCAGGTGAGGGCTGAGAACAAACACTATAGCACGAAAGGCATGATTTACTAAGACAGGACGAACAACAGAGAGCAGAGGGTAGAGAGTTATGCGATGACACCGTCACGTGCTCCTAGAAGGATATAATAATCTGACACAGAAACAGAGAACACAGAGGATTAAATAGGGATGCTAATAGGCAACAAGTGGCGGCAGGTGCTAATGCAGTGATAGTTAATGGGGAGGACCTGCAGCT
Source organism: Danio rerio (assembly GCF_052040795.2). Lineage (NCBI taxonomy): Eukaryota > Metazoa > Chordata > Actinopteri > Cypriniformes > Danionidae > Danio > Danio rerio. The sequence continues at coordinate 16,756,894 of NC_141044.1, forward strand.
GCGAGGCAAAAAGGCAATACAGAATGATAGAATTTAAAGAGAACAGACCTGGCTCATGACAATTGACCCACTCCTCATGCAGAGTTGCAGAATATTGGCAGGAACTGGAAGACGCTGTCATATGCACCAATTCAAGGCATCCCAAACTTGCTTATTGGGTGACATATGAGTATTCTTACCATGCAAGAGTTTCAGCATACTACTCAACCAAACAATGCCATACAAGCAGTCTGACGCAGTCTGTACAGTGAAAACTGGGGTTCATTTTATACAACCCCAAGTCAGAAAAAGTTAAAACAGTTTGGAAAACGCAAAATAAAAAAAAGAAAGTAGTGATTTCTTAATTTACTTGTACTTCATTGCAGACAATACAACAAGCATTATTTAATATTGTTTCGCATTATTTTTATAGTCTTTTATATTGTTTGTCATATTTATGATTTATTCATAACCGTTGAATAGGAAATGGTTTGAGGGCTTCTTTGACCTTCACTTTTGAGGTAACACACTTTAGCAGCTGAGTTGGCTTTGAAGTAATTTAGTAATGCTGATGATACAGGTAACTCCACAAGAAATGAAAGCTCTACCAAATGTAACCGTGGATGTAAAAGATCTGAGAGCTGCAAGATCAGAAAAAAAATCTGAAAAAAGTTAGGACAGTATGAAAAATGCAAATAAAAACAAAGAAGTGATTTGTAATTGTATTTCACTGCAGACAATACAACAGGACATTATTTAATGTGTTCCTCATGGTTTTGTTTTAAATAAACAATTTTGGTTCTTGCAACATATTTAAAAAAAAGTTGGAGCAGTAAAGCATTTTGTAATGTTGCCATTCTTTTTCACAACACTTAAAATATGTTTAGGGACTGAAAGTGATGAAGCGTTTCAGGTGTAATTTTGTCCCATTCTTCCAGCAAACAAGTCTAAAGGTGGGCAACATTATGGGGTCTTTGTTGTCGCATTTTGCATTTCAAAATGCACTACACATTCTTTATTGGTGACAGGTTGGGACTGCAGGCAGGCCAGTCAAGTATTTGTATCCATTTCCTCTGCAGCCAGGACTTTGTAATGTGTGCAGAATGTGGCTTGGCATTGTCTTGTTGAAATATGGAAAAGAAAGTCTCTAGTCCCTGGAAAAAAGGTAGCATATTGTGCTCCAAAATCTATGTACCTTTCAGCAGTAATGGTGCAATGACAGAAGTGCAAGTTACATTTGCCAAGGGCACTTGAGCATGACAGACTCTGGCTTTTGGACTTGCTGCTGGTAACAGTCTGGATGATCCTTGTCTTCTTTGGTCTAGAGCACATGATGTTCATTCCTACCAAAATCCCAGAAGCCTCCAAGCTCAGAGAAGTCAATGGTACTTCTGGACAATGTTAACAGGGGGGCTTCCTTTTGGCACAGTACAGTTTTAACCAGTATTTGTAAATTTAACTATGTACTATGGTACTTAAAACAAAGTAATTTGCCAAATAGTCCTGAGCCCATTTGGTGATATCACTTATAGAGGAATAAGGATTCTTGATGCAGTGCCATCTGAGGGATCAGAGTTCATGGTTGTTCAGCTTAAGCTTGCTTTCTTGTTCCTTATGCACTGAAAATCCTCAATATTCCTTGAATCTTTTCATTTTGTTATGCACTGTTGATGGTAAAATATCCAAAATAGTCTTCCTATCTTTCTTTGAGGAACATTAGTTTTAAATATTTCAATAATTTTCTCAAGCATGTGTTGGCAAACTCGTGATCCTCTGCCCATCTTTGCTCCTTAAGAACTAGACCTTTATTGAATGCTGCTTACAAAATCATAATAACAATCACCTGTAACAATTACCTATTTTAAATCACATTATTATTTAATCAATGTAACATATTACTTGTCCTAAACTGCTCTTATTCCATTTTTTTAAAATGTGTTGCAGGTCTGAATGACAGAAAATGATGTCTTTTTTTACAAATGAAATGAAGCCGACAAGACAAAACACTAGATTGTCATATAGTTAGCTTCTTTCATCACATATAAGAGTCCTAAAGATCATACAAATTAGTATAGGCATGATTTTATTTTTGTATTTTTAAACAGCCAGAGTTTAGCCAACTAAAAGTAGCTTTAATCTAAATTAAAATGTAACAGGCTGTTTTATGGATAGAAAATGTTATTGTTATTTGTCTTAATAACCCTTTTTCTTTAACAGTTATATGTAAATGTGGTAATAGCTTGTTGAGAAATGTGTTATGATGAAGTGATATTATAAACAATCTTTACATGAATAAAACAGAGATAAGGTCTGAAGTAATTTATTATGATGAAGTGTTATCATAACCATTCTGTAGCATGAAATGGAATGAAACTAACCACCTTGTATCGTCTATATAGATTTAATGCTTGATCCATTTTAATGTATGTCTTTATGGTGAGATATTTTCACTCATATATCATCGTTCATTGTCATGACTGATACAGAAAACCCTCTCACACGTGTAACTGTGTCATCAGCTGTGTCTAATTGGTTCTGGCATTTTTCCACTGGCAAAAGGGCGTCTCCAAAAAGCAGGATTAGTGGAGGAGGCTTTTGCAGGCATTTCCAGCATTTGTGTCAGTGGAGCTACAGCTTGCTCCATACCTAATATATGAATATAACATCCCAGCCCGCTTTTTTTCCTCTTGCTCGTTTTGCTTTTGATCTGCTTTGATCTTTTAATCCCAAGGATCTAATCAACAAAACAAATCTGCAATCCACTAGTTATCACAACCATTTTATTGGAGAAGGATAATTCTCTTATGAAAGCAAAGCGGTATTTTGCTAATGAATGAAAATGAAGTCTCAAAATAAATGGATTTATTTTTATATCACATAGCACATGCAGTTTCTGTTAGATGTAAATCAGCGGGAGTCTTTTGTTTTTAATGTCTTAATTTGTCAGATTAGAGATAAAAATTTAGATTACAAAAATAGGTCTGGTTTGAGGGCCATTAAAAACTGATGCGCTGAAACATTCATTTTTATACAGTAAATGTAAGTAAAGTATACTCGAGTGCTTTTAGCACTAAAAGGGGTTTACTGGCTCAAGACCAAGTTGCTATACATATGGCTGTGTGAAATAA